>NC_087266.1:34390731-34560731 GCF_015220805.1 Pogoniulus pusillus
CCAAGATCATCCAGTCCAACCTAGCACCCAGCCCTGTCCAGTCAACTAGACCATGGCATTAAATGCCTCTGCCAGGCTTTTCTTGAACACTTCCAGGGACAGCGACTCCACTACCTCCCTGGGCAGCCCATTCCAATGGCAATTTGTCCATAAATATGTCTGGGGATGGTGACTCCACCAACCTCCTTGGGCAGCAAGTTCCAATGTTTGATAACCCTTTCTGTGAAGTAGTTTTTCCTGATATCTAACTTGAACCTCCCCTGGCACAACTTGAGCCTCCATTTCCTCTTGTCCTGTCACTTTCAAGAAGTCCTTTCAGGAATTCTGCAAGCATTTATAATGAAATGGGTTCTAGCTGTATAGGTAAAACAAGCTTAGGAATCCTTTCTTAGAAGTCTATACTTTTGGGAAATTAGATGTGCTAGGACAAAGCATGAGAATTCCAGATCTTTTACCAAGAATCCTAAGAACAACTTCTTAAACAACAAGAATACAAACAGTTATGACACTTCAATCAGTCCAGAACAAGAACTACCTAAAATTGGAGATTGGGGATGCATGCCAGAATCTGTGCTATAAATTGTCTTCTAATTTTAGGAGTACTTCCAAGATCTAGGATACATAGTAGGTGTAGTTTTTAATCCTGTAAACATTTGCAGTTGTTGGACAGACTGCCCGAATCTGCTCCCTCGTTGAAGAGAGTGAGATGCTTTACTGCAGGATGCACATTTCAATTCTTGAATATACTGGCAGATATCAAGAGAGGAAAGACTTAGTCTGTGTGACTGAGTGTTCTTTATCCACTGTATCCTGTAAAATTACTATTATTCATATTGTTATCTCTGTGAAATGACTACATTTAAAAGAAAGGGAAAACCAAAACTTTGGCAACTTTGGCCACAACAACCCCAAGCAGTGCTACAGGCTGGGGATAGAGTGGCTGGAGAGCAGCCAGGAAGAAAGGGACTTGAGGGTACTGGTAGACAGTAGCTGAAGATGAGCCAGCAGTGTGCCCAGGTGGGCAGGAGAGCAAATGGCATCCTGGCCTGGATCAGGAACAGTGTGACCAGCAGGACAAGGGAAGTTATTCTTCCCCTGTACTCAGGAGTGGTCAGACCACACCTTGAGTGCTGTGTCCAGTTCTGGGCAACTCGAATGAGAGATGTTGAGATACTGGAATGTGTCCAGAGAAGGGTGATGAATCTAGTGAGGGGCCTGGAGCACAGCCCTGTGAGGAGCTGCTGAGGGAGTTTGGGGTGTTTAGCCTGGAGAAGAAGAGGCTCAGGGATGACCTTATTGCTGTCTACAACTACCTGAAAGTAGGCTGTAGCCAGGTGGGGTTGGTCTCTTCTCCCAGGCAACCAGCAACAGAACAAGGGGACACAGTCTCAAGTTGTGCCAGGGGAGGTCTAGGCTGGATGTTAGGAGGAAGTTGTTGCCAGAGAGAGTGATTGGCATTGGAATGGGCTGCCCAAGGAGGTGATGGAGTAGCCATCCTTGGAGGTGTTCAGGAAAAGCCTGGCTGAGGCACTTGATGCCATGGTCTAGTTGATTGGCTAGGTGTGTGTGCTAGGTTGGCCTGGATGATCTTGGAGGTCTCTTCCAACCTGGTTGTTTCTATGATTGTATGATTCAGAAGAAAAATCTGCATATTATTTTGCTATTTTCACACAAAACAAACCCAAAAGCAAGTAAACAAACAAACGAAAAAAAAAAAAAAAACACCACCAAAAAAAACCCAAAACATCAGTTTCTAATACAGATACATAGTAACTGTAATTATTTTTTTATTTCACAACTCTGACAATAGTATTTACAGATCCAGACATTAATTTAGTCTCTTCTAGAATGGTAACTATGTAAACAAATACTGTAGTTACAATTTAAACCCAATGCTATTATCTTTTCCTCAAAGATATTTGAGGAGGTGATGTAATTCTCATATTTAAATTCATTAGTTTGTGCTAGTGCAAATTTGACATGCCCTAAAGGTGAAAAGTGTCTCTGAATGCCGTGCTATAGGTTAACCTGAATCATAACAGTCTCCCAGTTACGTAGTGGTTCCAATTTATGTGGCACAGTTCATAGAACTGTGGAATCAACCAGGTTGGAAGAGACCTCCAAGATCATCCAGTCCAACCTAGCACCTAGCTCTGTCCAATCAACCAGACCATGGCACTAAGTGCCCCAGACAGGCTTTTTTTGAACATCTCCAGGCACATTGACTCCATCACCTCCCTGGGCAGCCCATTCCAATGCCAATCACTCTCTCCATGAAGAGTTCCCTCCTAACCTCCAGCCTATACCTCCCCCGGCACAACTTGAGACTGTGTCCTCATGTTCTATTGCAGGTTGCCTGGGAGAAGAGACCAACCCCACCTGGCTACAACCTCCTTTCAGATAATTGTAGACAGCAATGAGGCCACCCGTGAGCCTCCCCCTCTCTAGGCTAAGCACTCCCAGCTCCCTCAGCCTCTCCTCACAGGGCTGTGTTCGTCACCCTTCTCTGGACACCTTCCAGTATCTCAACATAGAATCATAGAATGAGTCAGGTTGGAAGAGGCCACAAGGATCATCTCTCTTCAGTCTTCACTGGCTCCCACAGGGTATTTTGCCTCATAGGAGAAGACAGAAACTGGTTCTCATCCCAAGATCCAAGAGGTTTAGGCATATACGCGTGGTACTTTAGGCAAGCACTTGAGAATATCTGTCTTTGAGATTGTTAGAGGAGTCCAAAGTAAAGCCAGGGACTGAGTTTTATGGAGCAAGTAGTGTGGAGAACCTTAATCCCTGACTGTCCTTGTATGGCTGTATATATGGAAGAAGGAACCATTAATGTGGCTGCAAGTGTAGTTTGTGGTTAGGACTTTCAAAGGAAAGGACTGAAGTCCACTCCCCAGTGTACTGAATATTTTGATGTAGAGAAGTAAATGGAGCAGCAGTTTGAACTTAGGAATCCACCCACTTTGGAGAGTGCTCAGGTAGAGTCTTGTTCATTCATACATTGCTTTGATCTTTGCTCTTGCTCTTCCCTGCAGGGAGGCAGGTTTAACAAAAGGTTAAATCCAGGTTTAATACGGATTTTCTTCACAGGTAGAAGGGGAAGTGACCAAACTGCATTCCTGAATGAGCTAGTTGTGATAGAATTTCCTCAGATAGCAGAGGGAAAAGAAACTTAGTTTTGTAGGTAACTGAAATATTTCATTGACATCACCACTATCCACTTGTGACATAAACAGGTGTGGCCAGCAGACTGAGGGAGATAATTCTTCCTCTCTCCTCTGCTTTTGTGGGACCTCACCCTGGAGAGCTGCATCCAGCTTTGCTCCATTCCCCCTAGTCCTGTCACTCCCTGATATCTTTAAAAGTCCTTCCCCAGCTTTTTTGTAGGCCCCCTTCAGATCTTGGAAGACCACAAGAAGGTCGCCTCGCAGCCTCCTCTTCTCCAGTCTGAACAGCCACTGGAAGTCAGGTTGAATAACTACCTCTGCCTTTGGCAGAGGGGTTGAACTAGATTACTGCTTAAAGTTCCTTCCCAACCTAAATAATTATATGATGTTTCTATGACTTTGTCTTTAGTCATTCACAAGGTTGTAAATGCTAGACAATGATCAGGACTCCCAGAAATATTTATTCAATATTCAGGTTGTCATTCAGTTGTCTTCTTGTCCAAAGTTGAGCACTGCTGTTCTAAGGAATGGTGAATTTAAGCTATAGACTTTTCATGCCATTGTAGATCCTTTTGCAATTTATAGAATAGTCAGTCTAAGCCCTTACATTAAATATGGTTTGGACAGACTACCTAACTCAAGATGATAACTCCACTTATGGGGAAGATGACTATGTCAAGTTACATGCGAGTTTTGAGTATGACATCATTGTAATATCTAAGTTTCTTCTGAAGACTTAAGAAACCTTACATTTTTACCTAAGTAATAAAAAGCCATATGCAGATCCTAGCATCCAAGCCACTCTTTCAATGGGTCTACTTACTTCCCACTTCAGACCTAAGCTACCTGAACTGAAGGGCATATAGTGGGAAAAAATGTCTTACGATTACTAAATTAGTTATCTACACAAAACTAATTAAAATTCTTTAGCAGGTCTTAATTGGGACCTAAATTGCACTTCTCTGAGGCTGAAGTAATATACAGTGTTGGTTTGAAACCTCTGTCTAAAAGTGAAAGTCATCATATGGAGCAGATTCTTACCATGCTTACAGCATGATAAAACTCCTTAGAAATGAAAGAGAGTCAGAGTCTATTGTATGCAACTGTGCTGACTTTTCCTAATTAAAAATTCCTAATCAATAAGTCTTCAGCACTGAATCCTGAGTCGAAGGCAGTTCTCTTAAAAGTTCCTTCAGTCAAATATATGTAAAACAAAGCAAATTATTAATAGACATGGAAGAAGATTAAAACAATACTTCTAACAAAACAGAAAGTAGGTGTTTCTTTAATGTTAGTTTAAGGAGTAATATCTCTTGATCACACTAAAGGAATTTGATGTCTGTGTCTTTGTTTTCTAAGAATTATGATGTCATTTAGGATCAAAGAAGAATAGAAATCTGATTCTTTTTTGAAGCCGCTGTTGTACAATATCAGTTCTGGCTTCTAATAATATTCAAGTACACAGTGAGATCTACTACTCTAATAACCCACATATAATATCCTTCCTAAGAACTACGTGACAAAAGGCATTTGTAATTATATTTACTTCTGAAAGATTATGGTTTATAGTTAAACCAAGAGAGGCATCCTGTCATTTTCAGAACCCGTTAAATGTGACAGAATCTATTTTTCTGCCAACTTGTGAAGACCAGGCAGAGAGCAAATTTGCTGTGGTCAGCTAAGTGTAACCACTGAGCAGGAAAGTGAATTTAATAATGCATTATTGTTCTTCACTGAAGGTGAACTGTTACAGTGCCTTTGTTATAGCAGACTTTGCCTCTGCTTAGGTTTCCAGATGCCGTGCAGATTACCTGATTAAAATCTCTAATGCATGATAAAATGTTCCGTGTACGCTTTTATATTAACATAAATGCATCGGGTTTTGAGGACCGCAACACTAAAGCTAATTGGAAATATTTACTGCTCCATTATATGGTGCATATTACAAATAAGTATTTATTATATGTAGAATAAATGATAAGCAGCTGAGAATTCACAAGGCTTATAACTACGCTATGGTTTGAAGTGGGGGGAGATTATTATAACAAGAGGAAATCTCAAGAGGGTTATGGTAGCATCTCAAACTCCTGAGCTGATCTTGGATGTTGGTCTTCTCTTTTCATTTTGATTTCACACAGTAGTTCAATCAAGAGAGAAAATACTCCTCCTGGCCAAATGCTGTTCTTTTCTTGGCTGTCTCCTATCATCATTTCAGCACTTTCATTCCTCTGCATTTTCTGTCTTCTGACTTCTTTAAATTGCTCCCTTTCTTTTTTGCTTAACCTGTCAACTTCCAATTAAAATTTAAAGCATAATAATTTGATTGTCACCAACAAGCTGAATTATCTTCTTTTCCTAACTAAAAAGAAGTAAAATAAGCATGGGTTTGTATTCTTCACAATTCTTACTTTTGTGTCCAAAAGACATCTTGTAATAATTGTTACAAAAAAAAATCTTAAGGAAAGAAGTAGACTTTATAGGCATAGACCTGAGCTTAACTCTCCGCTCTATCAATGTCACTGACACCTCCCTCAGTGTTTTTGTGACCTCTTTGAGTCATGTCTTCATTGTTATCATCTTCTGTCTGTACTTGTGAGAAATTTACTTACTACTATTCTTAACATGTACAAGCTTTATATGGAAGGCACTAAGAGTAAAACCTAGTTTTGTATGTATTCAAATACACAGCATACCAGGCTGCATGCTCAGCAGAGTCCACGTACTGAATATAGCTGTATGGGCAATAGGTTTTAGCAGAACAACACAAGAGATACACCCGGAGACCACACCTGTTGTGCAGTTAAATGGAGCTGTAATGGCTGATGCAAGGAAAAGAAGTCCCTTGCCTCTTTCTTTTATTTTTTTTTTCAAGAACAAGCATTGAACAAAGCTCTCTGTTATTTTCCAGTTTTCCTGTTTTGAAGAACCCATGTATATGTACTTAATATATATCTACACTTTTATTTTGTGTTCTGAAGAGTTAAGTTCTTCACAAAGAGAGTGATTTCCCATTGGAATGGGCTGCCCAGGGAGTCTTCAAGCAAAGCCTGGATGAGGCACTAGTGCCATGGTCTAGTTGATTGGATAGGGCTGGGTGCTAGGTTGGACTGGATGATCTTGGAGGTCTCTTCCAACCTGGTTGATTCTATGATTCTATGATTTTTACCTTGGCTCTGGAGATATGATCATTACTATTTGCTTTTGGAAGTGCAGCTCAACAAAATGAAGTTGAGAATCAGAACTGGTGAGCAATGGTCCCCATGACTAGAGATATTGTCTTCTGAAGGGAGGGGATGCACTGGTAGGAAAGCTCAAATAACTGGCAGGACAGGCACTGTTTAAACTTCAGTTGTCAACATCAAACTTTATTGGAAAGAAGGAGAGGGAGGTTTTTCTTTCACCTTTGTCATATGGATGAGTATCGCAGTGGACCAAACAGAGCAGAGGCTCAGGAGACTGAAGAGAGGGGGGGATTAATAAAAGAAGCAATTGGATTAGAATTGGACTTTGGCAGGGAATGGTGGATGAGAAGCTGATAGATTTTGACTTGTTATTAATTAGAAAAAGGAAATAGATAATTTCATACTGGAATCAGCTTTTCTTTCTCTGTTGTCTTTTATCCACTTTTTTTTCTTTGGCAAAGTATATTGGAAATGAATTTTTTTCCTCATTAAAAGAGCTGTGTAACTTTAAAAGACTTAGAGAAGGAAAGAATTGTCTGATAATTGTTAAACTGGGAGGTCTAATTACCTCCACAGTTAATTAAAACTCTTTAACTGCCCACTTGGTGTGACAATGATACTTTCTCCTTTCTAAATGAAAGTGTAAAGGTTAAACAAAGCAGCAATCTAGCCAAACAGCCTCCTAGAATCTGTAATCTGACCTCAAGATCTATTGTTTACTTTGCAGAAATTATAGTGCTGGAGTGTAAACAGGTGCAGAACATTTGATACTGTTGCCACTGTTCCACAAATGACTTGTTTTTTTACTAGGCGCTTAGAATTTCCTCTGTTTCCTAAAAACCTCCAGAAACCCCTCGCTTAACAAGTGGAAAAACTCAGCCCGTTTCTCGGCCATGACCTTGGCAGTGAGACAAAAGGAGATTGGCAATGTAAGATGTTTGTTGTAGGCAGGAGAAAGACTCGCCGCTGGAACCTCGCAGAACCAGCTGAAGTGCATTGAACAATTGTAAAGTTATCACGAGTAAAAGGGCCCTTTCGGCACTTAGTAACCCAGGATAAATAGATACTTACTTTGCCAAAGCTACATTATACTATTTTAGCTGGTTTGGTAGTGGTGGTTTGTTTGTGTTTTGCTGTCGCTTTTGTTTAAATACTTTGAGGTTTTCGGTTTGTGTTGTGGTTGGATAATCACAGGCGCGCAGGATGTTAGGGGTTGGAAAGGGACCCAAGGAGATCATCGAGTCTTACCCCCTTGACAGAGCAGGACAATACTATCTAACACAGATCACACAGGAACACATCCAAACAGGCCTTGAAAGGCTCCAGAGAAGGAGACCTCCCACAACCTCTCTGGGAAGCCTATGCCAGTGCTCTGGGACCTTTACAGTAAAGAAGTTCCCCCTTGTGTTGAGGAGGAACCTCTTTTGCTGCAGCTTACACCCATTGCTCCTTGTTCTATCCCAGGGAGCAAGTGAGCAGAGCCTGTCCCCCACTCCCTGGCCCAGCCCTCAGATACTTATAAACATTTATCAAATCCCCTCTAAGTCTTCTCTTTTCCAGACTAAAAAGTCCCAAAATCTCTCAGCCTCTCCTCATAAGCCATGCCCTCCAGTCCCCTAATAATGTTGGACAATTCTTACCCTTTTTTTTTTAGTTGGTTGGTTGGGGTTTTTTTTTGTGGTTTTTTTTGTTTGTTTGTTTGTTGTGTTTTGTTGTTGTGTTAACTGAGTATGTTTCTAACCATTTGAACATTTAGAAATGACTACTAAAAATAATGGGTTTCAGATATCTCTGAGAACAGAAAATCCTGAATGGACTGCAAGAGCTGACAATATCTGCCCTATGATAGAAGGTTATATATTATTGATCATCTAATAGGACATTTCTATGGAAGTCAGCATGCATGATATCTACCCAATCACATCTTGGGTCAGGTTAAGGACTTGTATGTGTGTGTGTATATATTATATATGTGAATTTAGAAATTCAACTGGCCAGTATAGTTTTGAATTTTTTTTTCTCAACAAGCAAGACTCGCATTTCCTACAAGCAGTGATTTAAATCAGAGCTGAGATTTAAACCAGTAAATGGAGGAATTAAAAATATAAACCTCTATAGCAAATGTTTGCTTAGAGAGGTTTATCTTAGATTATAATTCCATTTAAAACCAACCAAGGGATTTAAACTTTGATTCAACAAAGACCTGCTCAAATGCAGACTTTTTTTTTTTGAATGAGAAGTCTTGTTTTCATCTGCATATAGCTTTTGCAATTCAAGCAAAATAGCTACATATGTTCAGTTTTTAGCAGTCTGATTTGCAGGACAGTCAGAGTATGTCCTTTTTTCTATTGCATGAACTCAGAAAAATACAACTTCAATTACTTACTAGCTGCATTTTCAAGGCACGTTTCTTCTTTGTTACATAGCAAAGCTTCAACATAACAGGCCATAAATTCTGCTAGGGAGTGAGCTTAAGGACTGAATCTTTGATTGTCCATACTGCTTAATTGTTAGCTTTTAGCTGGCTCTATTTTGGCTGCTACAATTAGCTCCCTCACAACACATCTGCTCTGGAAAGCAGTAGCACTAAATAATGTGGACACAACGAAAATTCTTACGTCGCTGCATGGTCAGAGATCAAATCGCATCCCTTTTGTTTTGCACTACAACACAAGGAAACAATATTTGTTTCAGGAAGGGATATTGTGCTGACTTTATTAATGGAACATTTTATTTCCAGCAAAAATACTATCTATGATCCCATCATCTTTAGGACTGCAGTCCCTGCTCTGCTTGCTTTCATTTATTATTGACAGTGTTTTAAGACCCACATTGCAAATCTGCAAACTCCCTTCCTTTGTACAACTTAAGGTTTCAAGTAATGGATTTCTTTCCATTTGAACTTTTCTAACCCACACACTGCTGTCATTTCCCAGACTTCCAGTGGATTTCCTGCAAAGTGTTTGATTGGAATTTGTCATGCGTTTCACCTTGAGAGTCCTACCTCATGAATTTGCATGTTAGCACTGCAGTTCTTCTCCTGTACCCAATTATCACCCATTAGGAAAACAGTTGCTAAAGCCAGTCAATAGCTTTTCCTCCTAAGTTATGCCAGTGAGTGGAATTTTTTTGTCTCTACCCTTTATCTTTGGTGAGTCCTAAGTCTGTTGTGATTGTTAGGTTGCACTTGATGTGAAAATGTCAAGTCAGGTAAGATTTCTGTCTCAACACTAGCCAGTGTGGTGTGTACAAAATGTAAAGGGAAATCTGCATAGAAACTCAATAGAGTTGCCCCATTTCTAAATAGAAATATCTGGTATCAGTTAGGATTAATTTTTTTTGGTAACAAGTAAGGCACAGGAAACCTTTCTGTTGTTCCATTAGATGCTCTGTTTCATTTTATACTTGTAACTTTTGAGGTGGAAGACTCAAGGTAATGTGTTAATTATTATCTCCCCAAAACAACAAAGAGAGATACTTAATGTGCTTACAGTCAAAATAAATTTTGAACAGTAAATAGTTTTGAAATCTTTGTAAACATCAATAATTAGATGTTATCTATTAAACATAAAAAAATAAATATTTTCTAACTGGCCTACATGCACTGTACATCTCAACACCATTGGGAAACTAGAATCTAGACTGTGGAGCAGGTGCAGAGAAGGGCGACAAGGCTGGGGAGAGGTCTGGCAACATGACCTATGAGGAGTGGCTGAGGGAATGGGCTTGTTTAGTCTGGAGAAGAGGAGGCTGAGAGGGGACCTTATTGCCCTCTACAACTACCTAAAGGAGGTTGTAGTGAGGCTGGAGCTGGTCTCTTCTCCCAATTACTAATGATAGGACAAGAAGAAATGGCCTTAAGTTGCTTCAGGGGAGGTTTATGTTGGGAGGAAGTTCTTTATTGAGTGGGAGGTCAGGCACTGGAAGAGGCCTGCCCAGGGAGGTGGTGGAGTCATCATCCCTGGAGGTGTTTTAAAAGGAGAGTGGATGTGGTGCTGGAGGCTATGTCTATGATGGAAGGCTGCTGGGACGAAGGTTGGACTGGATGCTCCTGGTGGCCCCCATTCCAACCATAGTAATTCCTAGTGATTGGATGTTGTGTGAGGGATTTGGTTTAAGTCAGGACTTGTCAGTGTGAAACTAATGATTTGACTTGATGAGCTTGAACGGTCTTTTCCAATCTAAGAAATTCTGTGATTCTGTATAGGAAATAGCAGCCATAAAAACCAAGATTACCAATTTTTTTTTCTTCTACTGCTACTCCCATTTTCCCCTTCTGCCCTCATTTGCCAACACCCATCCATGAGTCTACATAAGCAATCCAAACAGGAATTATGGTACAAGCTTCATCTTAGACAACCATCCCATAGATCATAGAATCATAGAATCAAGCAGGTTGGAAAATACCTCCAAAATCATCCAGTCCAACCCTAGCACCCAGCCCTGGCCAATCAACTAGACCACGGCACTAAGTGCCTCAGACAGGCTTTGCTTGAACACCTCCAGGGATGGGGACTCCACCACCTCCCTTCCAATGCAAATCACCTCTCTGTGAAGAACTGCCTCCCAGCATCCAGGCTAGACCTCCCCCTGCACAACTTGATACTGTGTCCCCTTGTTCTGTTGCTGTTTGCCTGGGAAAAGAGACCAACTCCACCTGGCTACAGCCCCCTTCAGGTAGTTGAGCCTCCTCTTCTCCAGGCTTGTGTGATAGTTTGTATGATAAACTCTAGCATGGCTATCCTGCTTCTAAGGAGATGAATTATGTGTCAGTGTACCGAGCATGATTGAAATGTAAATAAAAGTAAAAACAAATTAATAGATTAATTGATACAATTTGATCTCGTATATTCAGGTCTTACAAATAGATATGATTAAGAACGGATTTCACAGCTGAAACCTGAAAGCATAGTAAACAGTATTTTATTGCAGATAGGAACAGAATTAGAAGAACTTTTTGGTTTTGTCCCCTGCTCATTTCCAGGACTGATTATAGGCACGGACAGAATTCTACAACTTTTTGTAGGTAAATAAAAGTAATTGAATAGATACAATTTGCTCTGATGTATTTAGTCTTAAAAATAAGTAAGCTTCAGATAGATTTCACAGCTAAACCCCAAAAGCATAGGAAACAGTATTTTATTGCAGATACGAACAGAATTAGAAGAACTTTATGGTTTTGTCTGCTCATTTCTGGATATGATAGCAGTACAGAATCCTACAACTTTTTGCAGGTAAATAAACTTAAAAGTAAATTAATAGTTACCTTTTGATGTGATGTAATTCAGGTCTTACAAATAGATATGATTAAGAATGGATTTCACAGCTGAACCCAAAAACATACTAAACAGTATTTTATTTCAGATAGGAACAGAATTAGAGGAACTTTTTGGTTTTGTCCTACTCATTTCCAGGACTGATATAGCACTACAGAATCTACAATTTTTGCAGTTTTGAAATGTTTGTTTTTTTTTTTTTAGTTTGGTTGTTTGGTTTCAGAGTTATTGTTTGTTGTGTTGTTTATTTGTTATTGTTCCCCCCCCCCCCCTCCGTTTTTCTGGTTTGTATTATTTAACATCAATATTTAAAGTAAATCTTAGCTTTAAAGACAGGGGTGTGCTCATTTATTTTATTTAATTTACCTGATTCAATTTAAAAGGTAAGCTGGGTGGCTAATGAAATTTTCAGTTTAAATTGTGCACCACACAGAAACAGGTAGGAAACAATTATGTAACATTTCAATTGGAATTTACAGGGCGTGGGGGGGATATGAGGATTTAATCAAATTAACATTGGTTTAACCTAAAAATGTATTTGATTGCTTTTCAATTGTAAAAAGGATATACTTTCCAGTGAGGTTCCTGCTTTTAATATGATAACTCATCTTAATTTAAATGAAAAATTGATTGTTCAAAAAAAAATCCTGAACCTTCCCAGAACTATCTTCAGAACAGCAAAGCTTTTGTTTCTACAAATTAGTTACTTGAATGAACACATTAACCTAAACTAACAAATAATTTTGACTTCATTTCTGCATTTCTCTTCATTGCAGAACCACGTTCAGAAAATTCAGATATTTTATTCATTGCTATTTCATCTTGATTTTCTTTCTGAGGTTAGACAATGTTTTTCCCCACTGCCACAATCCCCAGATTAGTGTACAACATCAAATATTGGCAATAGATTACTGCAGGAGCACTGTAAGTGCAAGTTCATCCATTGTGCATTTGTCTGAGAATTAGAATTTAGTTCTTCTTTTGAGTGGGAGGAGAATAGTGGAAGAAGAATTGAATATTTATTATCATGTTGGAATTTATTACCATTAACCTAATTAACAAATAATTTTGAGTCAATGCCTGCATTTCTCTTCACTGCAGAACCAAGATTTTTTTTATGAGTTCACTTTCAAGGAATTTCAGACTTTTATATTCATTGATATTTCTGCAGGAGGAAAATATTGGAAGAGAATTGGAATATTTATTGTCATGTTGGAATTATTACCATTAACCTAATTAACAATATTTTTTACTCCATTTCTGGCATTTCACTTCATTGCAGAAGCAAATTTTTTTATGATGAGTTCATTTTCAAGGAATTTCTTTTTTTTTTATTCATTGATATTTCAGAAGGAAGGAGAATAGTGGAAGATGAATTGGAATATTTGTTATCATGTTGGAATTTATTACCATTAACCCAATTAACAAATAAATTGACTCCATTTCTGCATTTCTCTTCATTGCAGAACCAAGATATTTTTTCTGAGTTTGCTTTCAAGCAATTCAGATTTGTTACTCATTGCTATTTCAGCTTGATTTTCTTTCTGAGGTTAGACAATGTTTTTCCCACTGCTACAATCCCAGGGTAGTGTACAACATCAATGCTGGCAATAGATTCTGCTGGAACACTTTAAGTGCAAGTTCATCCATTCTACATTTGTCTGAGAATTAGAATTTAGTTCTTTTGAGTGGGAGGAGCATAGTGGAAGAGGAATTGGATATTTATTACCCATGTTGGAATTTATTACCACTAACCTAATTAACAAGTACTTTTGACTCCATTTCTGTATTTCTCTTCATTGCAGAACCAAAAATTTTTTTTGTGAGTTCATTTTCATGGAATTTCAGAATTTTTTATTCATTGATATTTCAGCAGGAGGAGAATATTGGAAGAGGAATTGGAATATTTATTACCATGTTGGAAGGTATTAGCATTAATCTAATTAACAAATAATTTTGACTATTTTTGCATTTCATCATTGCAGCATTTCTGCACTGCAGAAGTAAGATTTTTTTTCTTTATGCGTTCACTTTCAAGGAATTTCAGATTTTTTATTCATTGCTATTTCAGCTTGATCTTCTTTCTCAGTTAGACAATGTTTTTCCCAGTGCTACAGTCCTGGGTTAGTGTATGACATCAAATGCTGGCAATAGATTCTGCAGGAGCACTTTAGAATCATAGAATCAGCCAGGTTGGAAAAGGCCTCCAAAATCATCCAGTCCAACCTAGCACCCAGCCCTGGCCAATCAACTAGACCATGGCACTAAGTGCCTCAGCCAGGCTTTGCTTGAGCACCTCCAGGACAGTGACTCCACCACCTCCGTGGGCAGCCCATTCCAATGACAATCACTCTCTCTGCCAACAACTTCCTCCTAACACCCAGCCTAGTCCTCCGCTGGCACAACTTGACACTGTGTCCCTTGTTCTGTTTCTGGCTGCCTAGCAGAAGAGACCAACCCCTACCTGGCTACAGCCTCCCTTCATGTGTTGTAGAGAGCAATGAGGTCACCCCTGAGCCTTCTCTCTTTTAATGCTAGTTTATTTATGTGTATTTGTCTGAGAATTAGAATTTAATTCTACTTTTGAGTGGGAGCAGAATAGTAGAAGAAGAGTTGGAATCAGAAAGTTTTGACATTGTCTTTTTAATTTTTTTTTTTCACCTGTGGACTAAATTCTTGGTTGAATAGTGGTACATCAGTGAAGGAGAAAAAATGACCAATTTTTTTTAAAAGGAGGTGATGCCCAGCCATGTTTCTTCTTTTACTTGTTGCTCTTTTCAGTTATTGTATGCTTAGCCAACCCTCAGCCCCATCCTGAAAGTCAAACAATAATAAAAATGTAAATCATCATCAAAAAGCATGCCCTTGCAGTGAGAGAGCATTTCAAAGATTGTTTATCAAGTTTGTTCATTTTCTCCTGTCAGTGTTGAAATCTTTTACTTACCTCAATATTGCACGAGAAATGCAGTTTTACTGATAGTGTCTACTTGTAGCTAAGCTGTGAAAAAGTCAAAATTTCATTTTGTAAGAGCAGTTATCACACAGAGTACTGAAGACCTAGGTTATTGGTCCTTATTTAGCACCTCACTGATAAGATGTCTAATTTCCTGGCCAACCTTTTTTTTTTTAATGTGTGTCTGTGTGTGTGTGTGTTAAAGTGTATATGATGTGTGTGTGGTCCCAGTGAAATAGAGCCTATTAATAAAAAAATGTTTATACAGATTTTTTGCTTGCAGTATACAGATACTAAAATAAATAACAGCCATGAAGTCACTGCAGTATAAGAAGATTTTAATTATTAAATTAACTGTTAATATTATATTACAGTGGTTTTTAAGTGCTGCATACAAAATTCATTGTAATACAAAGTATGTGGACTACCTGTGTGGTATTTTGAAGCTAGCTAGAGTATTTTGGTGAGAAAAATTAGATTATAGGCTGTGAAAAGGAAAACAATGACTTAACATTGAGCGTAGTTTCAATAGAGGACTCAATCAAATTCTTCTGCTGTTGATTCAAGTTTGAAAAATCTTCAGATCTAGAGTTGTTCTGAAATAAATGAAGAGGAGAGTGACATTACCTGTTTTAATACAGACTTCTGTAGTAGAAAATACACAACAGAGTAGAGGTTTGTCTGTGATCTTTCCATACATAGCTTCTCTCATACATTAACACAATACTCCTGATTTAAACTGAAGTAAACTTAAAAGAGTATTTCCTCTTAATATGGAAAAATACTAAAACCAGTGAACAGTAAACAAATAATATGTTTTGATATTGTCTTTATCAGGTACAGTGAAGGAATGGTTAAAAGACCTGTTTGTCTGAGGGAGAAATCTAAAATCATGAACAATTATTCTAAGAACTCATTCTGTAATTATTTTTCACATGGCGGTGGACAGCATTTTAGTTGTCCTGATCTTTCTCCTCTTCTCTTCTCTTCTCTTCTCTTCTCTTCTCTTCTCTTCTCTTCTCTTCTCTTCTCTTCTCTTCTCTTCTCTTTCTTCTCTTCTCTTCTCTTCTCTTCTCTTCTCTTATCTTCTCTTCTCTTCTCTTCTCTTCTCTTCTCTTCTCTTCTCTTCTCTTTCTCTTCTTCTCTTCTCTTCTCTTCTCTTCTTTCTCTTCTCTTCTCTTCTCTTCTCTTCTCTTCTCTTCTCTTCTCTTCTCTCTCTCTTCTTTCTCTTCTCTTCTCTTCTATCTTCTCTTTTGTTTCTTTAAAGTCTTAGGTATGAGAATGACTTCTTTGATGGGGCGACATGAGTGGACATAGATTTGATTAGGGATTTTTTTTTCTGAAAGCTGAACTATGAAATGTTGAATTTACTTCCATGATGCATATTTTGTTTGCCACCGTTTTTCAAAGAAGATCAAACGTGTTCTATCCTGTACATCAGATACATCTGTAATTTCAGCTGTAGTTGGAGCTAAGGCAAAGGGCTGGAGCACCTCTCTTACTGAGGACCAGATTGCAGAGTTGGGGCTGTTCAATTAGGAGAAGAGGAGGCTGCGAGGATGACCTTCTTGTGACCTTCCAGGATCTGAAGGGGGCCTACAAAAAGCTGGGGAGGGACTTTTTAGGCTATTGGAGTGACAGGACTGGGGGGAATGGAGCAAAGTGGAAGGTGGTCAGGTTTAGAGTGGAGGTGAGGAGGAAGTTGTTGAGCATGGAGTGGTGAGAGGCTGGAATCGGTTGCCCAGGGAGGTGGTTGAGGCCCCATCTCTGGAGGTGTTTAAGGGCAGGCTGGATGAGGCTGTGTCCAGGCTGATCTAGGGTAGGGTGTCCCTGGCCATGGCAGGGGGCTTGAAACTGGATGATCCTTGTAGTCCCTTCCAACCCTGCCTTGATTCTGTGATTCTAAATGGAAAAATTATTTTGTGGATTGTTTTCTCTGCATTTCTTAGAATTCTTATCTAAAACCTATACTGCCTTCTTAGCATAGCAAAATGAAAGCTGGTTGCTGTTAATACTCATCTGATTTAATACTACAAATATGGCTCCACAAATACAATACTGAATCACAGAAATTAAATGGCAGTTAGAAAAATATAAGTAGCTGCTATATTGTCAGGATAGATGACAATGGATGTGTTAATAACCTGAGGACCAAGCTCTTTGCCTGAACCTAAGTTCTTTCATTTTATTTTTATGCTTCAGTGAGTTGCTCTTCATAATTAAAAGAACTATCTGTAGAGCTGTTCTCTATGTGTTTATTGAAGATTGTCTACTCATTTCCCGTTGACAGAAAATTGTTTGAGTGGCAAAGTAAACTGTCATAATAGCTAGCATCAAGAAAACTAAGGAGACTATCTTAAGTGGGTTAAATTTGTTCATGCACTTCACAGAGAATTTTATGGTGTACTTTTAATTTAATTACCCATTGTACAGTGCTTTAATTCCTGTAAAAAATCTCATCCATTTTAGTGCATTTTGAATTCTGGACTCTAAACATTATCTGTGTGCTGGAACATCTGTGTAAAATGGCAGAAACTCCAAAGGTAACTGCAGAAGTTTAAAGTTCAGTTGCTGTTTTTATCTATTGTTCAGCTACCGCCAATTTAGTAAAGTTTCTATCACCAATTTTAATAAGACCTGGACTAAACTATTGCTATTACTCAGATTTTCGGCCTCTTTTCATTTTGTTTTGGGAAGAAGAATGAATACACCCACACCCCCCCCAAACTCTCACCCAACAATGTTTTTTACTGTCCTGAAAATGAAGATGAAACCCTCTAAACAGCACCCAAACCTAAATGAGAACTAGAAATTTGATAAATTCCATATATGCTCTCTCAAACTTGAGCCTTTCAGTTATAAACCATTCCCCAACTTCTGTGCTGGTGAGCTATTTTAAAGTAATAGCCTTTATCTCTGATTTAAATTAAGTAGCTGTTGTCAGGCCTATTAAATAAAGTATTATTTTATTTACCCCACAGCTGATAATGGAGTCATACAATTCACTCTAGACTGCTCTTCCCGTTAAGTTATAGCTATGATGTCTCCAAAGGAGAAAAAAAAATCATTTCCTCTACTTCTCAACTTATTTTCATTATTATGCTATTCCTGTGCTATAATAATACATGAAATTACTTTTTTTTTTTGTAGCTGCAAGGCTCTAGGAGTATCTACTGTGCTTGATATTTATTTGAGCTCCAGAAATATAAATATGCCTAATCTTGTTGAATTAGAGCTTGTGTTGCACAATAATACAGAGTGTTTAGACATGATGTAATAAGAGAGCAGGGAACTAAGTATCTTTTTACATTACTATATTGATGATAGCAATGTTTCACTGTTCATGCTGAATGTTGTGGAGGGCAGGAATTAATGTGTGGCCGAGTTGGGAATTTTATACAAAAATAGTTTTTTTATTTTCCCAAACCCACCCCCAAAACTATATATACAAAGATGAATTTAGTTTAATTAGCAGATTCAGTCGCATGAGAAATTATCTACAGGGATACCATCAATAATCTGATATTTTGGAAGTCAGAAGTTGGAAAAGGCTTTTAGCTATTAAATTATAGTGGTTTTCTTACTAATAAGTTGAGCCAAAATAACTCACGATCAGGCTTCCTCCTGTGTCTGCCCCTCTCCCTTCTCCTGCAGAAAGCTGCCGGAAGAGTCGTTAAGAGGCATTCAGCTCTTACAAAAGGTTGTCAATGGGTGAAGCAATCCTTTTGGAGCAGAGCACCAGGCACGAGGGGGGGGGGAGAAAGAGAGAAGTCTCAGGCAGGCACGAAGGCTCAGACAGGGACGAACCCCAAGGCGGGAACCCCCAAAGGCAGGAAGCCCCCCCAACTTATTTATACCCCTCACTAGACAAAGGGCAGAGTTACCACACCTTAGGCACGAAAGCGCCACAGCCAAATCCCAGCCTCGATCCCAGCGCGGGCCACTGCACGGGGCACTCCTTGTGTGGCAAGACCCCTTTGTCACCCCCTTCATGCCTGCAGGGCAGGCGGAGGGGGGGAACCCAGGCGGCTTTCCCCCCTCCCATTCAAGCCACGGAGAGGAGGAATTTAAGGGTACACAGAACTCCAGGACACTGAACAAGGGGAAACAGTCTCAAGTTGTGCCAAGGGAGGTCTAGGCTGGATGTTAGGAGTAAGTTGTTGGCAGAGAGAGTTGATTTGCCCCATTGGAATGGGGCTGCCCAGGAGGTGGTGGAGTCACCATCCCTGGAGATGTTCAGGCAAAGCCTGGCAGAGGCACTTAGTGCCATGGTTTAGTTGATTGTTTAGGGCTGGTGCTAGGTTGGACTGGATGATCTTGGAGGTCTCTTCCAACTGGTTGATTCTATGATTCTATATTTTGAGTTTGAGAAATGTAATTAAATAGCCAAATGCAGTCACACTGTATGCATAGTCTGAAACACGTTTAGTAGTCGTAGTCATGATAGCAGGGTTATGGTTGGACTCGATGATCCAAAAGATCTTTTCCAACCTGTTGATTCTGTGATTCTATGTAGTGTTTTACATGGAATACCATTGTTAGTCAGTAAAGCTAGGAGAGTATCCTAGAACACCAAACCTCACCATGTGACATGAGGAGAGTAGGAAACACTCATCTTCTCAGGGAATTAAAGAGTACTTGAAGAACAAACCCTGACAGAACAAATACTAGCAGGATTCCAAATTGCTCCTGGCTGGATCAGGAACAGTGTGGCCAGCAGGGCGAGGGAGGTTATTCTTCCCCTGTAACTCAGCACTGGTTCAGGCTACACCTTGAGTGCTGTGTCAGCTCTGGGCTCCTCAGTTCAAGAGGGTTGTGAGGTGCTGGAACGTATCCAGAGAAGGATGTCAAAAGCTGGTGAGGGGCCTGGAGCTACAGCTCTGTGAAGAGAAGTGAGGGAGCTGGGGATGTGCTCAGCCTGGAGAAAAGGAGGCTCAGAGGCAGACCTCATTGCTGTCTACAACTACCTGAAGGGAGGCTGTAGCCCAGGTCGGGGTTGGTCTCTTCTGCAGGCAACCAGCAACAGAACAAGGGGACACAGTCTCCAGTTGTGGTGGGGGAGGTCTAGGCTGGATGTTAGGAGGAAGCTCTTTCCAGAGAGATTAATTTGCATTGGACTGGGGCTGCCCAAGGGAGGTGACGGAGGTCGCTGTCCCTGGAGGTGCTCAGCAAAGCTGGCTGAGGCACTTAGTGTCCATGGTGTAGTTGATTGGCCAGGGGCCTGGGTGCTAGGTTGGACTGGATGAGCTTGGAAGTATCTTCCAACCTGTTTGATTCTAAGATAATCTCTCTGGTCAGTTTGTAAGCTGATAACTAACCAGATGGTGGGGCTATGTTGCTAGGAGAAAAGTTGTCTGTTGAGTAGTGAGACTGATTATATTCTCATGGATTTCACTGTTTCCTGATGCAGAATAGAGGGACAGAAAGTCAAAGTAGCCCTGTTTTCCCTTTAATTTCTAATTTCTTCCTGTTTATTTTGCATGGAGAAAGAGTTCAAAAGGAAAGGTTTCTTAAGTAAATAGATACTGAAAACTGGAATAAGATTAAAGGAAGACCCCTCAGCACCTTATCATGTCCTCCCACATAACAGCTCTGCTTCATTGAAAAGTCACAATGACAGGTTTGAGCCAGATGTGCATGTGATTAATTGTCTTCTAGACCTGCTGTGCGTTTCCATCTTACTATTCCCAAATCAGACTTGTAGTTTTATATTCTCCCTCTTTACCTTGATACTTGTGTATGATATATTGCTCATTCTTACTCTCCACCTTCAAACTGTAGCATCTATTTCAGTTCAGTCTAAAATGTGTAGCTGCACAGAAAGTGGACGGAGCAGGAAGTGCACTTCCATAAGTGTTTCTGTGCCTCCAAACTGATCGTGCAGGCTTTGAGGTATTTACCATCTTGATTGCCCCCTGAGATTAGCATGTAGGTTTTGGAAAACATTTTATGACATCTGACCATAATAATGATCTCTGACAGGATAACTTTGTATGATGTGAAGGAATATCATGGAGCTGTTCTGTTTCTTCAGTACCGAATCTTGTTGTTTCTGTTAAACCACAGAAGAAGGGTGAATGAATGACTGAATGGCTAATGAACAACATAGTGAAAGGACAGGAGGAAAAGACTTTCTTACACTGTGAGTCATGAAGAGATTTGTGAGAGATTGTGGAGTCTCTCCACAGAGCCAGATGGACAGAATCTTGAGTTGAGGCTGGACCATGTGGTTTGCAGCCTTAACCATCCTGTGATGCTGTAAATTGTTAAGGAAATATTATCAGCCATTTATGAAGGAGAACAAGATAAGATTTTCTTCTGCTATTTTTCAACTGTAACATGACCTGAAGAGAAGCAGTGAAAAAATGAAATGCTTACTTCATTGTGTTGCATTCTTGTGGAGAAGAAAAACAAAGCTATGTATTCAAGTTCTGTCTACAGCTAGCTGAAGGGAGGTTGTACCCCAGGTGGGGTTAGTCTCTTCTGCCAGACAAGCAGCAACAGAACACGGGGACACAGTCTCAAGTTGTGGTGGGGGAGGTCTAGGCCAGATGTTAGGAGGAAGTTGTTGCCAGAGAGAGTGATTGGCATTGGAATGGGCTGCCCAGGCAGGTGGTGGTGTCGTCATCCTGGAGGTGTTCAAGTAAAGCCTGGCTGAGGCACTTAGTGCTACGGTCTGGTTGATTGGCTAGGGCTGGGTGATAGGTTGGACTGGACGATCTGGGCTGCATCAAGAGAAGTGTGGCCAGGAGGTTGAGGGAGGTGATTCTCCCCCTCTACTCTGCAGTATTAATCAAAACTACCTATCTCTCACATGTTTTAGCAATGGCATAAGTCTTGAGATCTATCTGCATTGGGAGCTATGATGCACCTCCATCCCTGGAGGTGTTCATGAGGCACTTAGTGTCATGATCTAGTTGATTGTACAGGGCTGGGTGATAGGTTGAACTGGATGAACTTGGAGGTCTCTTCCAGCCTGGTTGATTCTATGATCCCATGATTTGAGAACACAAGGCATATTTACTGTAGTATTTTGACATTGCCCCTAACACTCTGTTCTTGTTTCTAGGATCCACGAGCCATGGTTTGCTCTTTGGTAACTATAGGAATTATATCATTCCCTTTTAACACAGCACTGATAGTGCAGACAATTTGTATTCCCAATGGTGGGGTTTTTTTTAAGACTTTAATTTAAAAAATAAAAATAAAATCCCCTGAAAGAAAGGTGCACCTGGAAAAGTAATTGATTACATAGCTATTCTAGAAACTCTTTCATACTTTATTTGGCAATAAATGGTTTTCTTTTTAGGACTCTTTTGTCCTTTAAACCTGGTAATAACTTCCTAAAGCTACAGAAACATTAACAAGTTTTGAATATCAGAAAGATCTTGATGTGGAAGGTTTAATGCTCATAAACTTGAAATCATAGAATCACAGAATCAACCAGGTTGGAAGAGACCTCCAAGATCACCTTAGTCCAACCTAGCACCCAGCCCATCTTCTCAAAGTGTCATGGATTTAAATCAAGGGTTAGCAAAACTAATTGGAAGCTAAAAGGGTGTAACTACCTTTAAATTAATGTGTATTCAGTTTACCTATTAGCATATAAGTAGCCAGCAATCATACCTGCATTGAAATGAGTGTCTACAATTTTTTGTAGCCTTGGCAGTATTTTCTTCTTATAAAGGACAAACACAGGTTCCAAGTCTGTAATGAAATGTTTTTGATAGAGATTTCTGACAAAGTTCTATAATTGTGGGCCAGTAAATATAGCTGCACATGGAGGGAAGTGGTTTTATTTTTGTCTGACACCTCAGGCATGGGTTGGCTGTCATGGATTTTCAGATAATACTTATTTACAAGCTGAACCAGGGAGTTATGCACCATGTAAGTAATACAGCAGTAACAAGGATTGGAAAAGGTAAACTCGCATCCTACCTGCATTAAACCATTGGGCATTTTTTTCCCCCTGCGTAGTTTTTTTTGTGCTGTGTTGTTTTAGGTTTGAGGTGTTCTTCCAGGCCCTTGCGTCTGCAAAGATCCGTATCGGATGTGATCTTTGCGAAGCACAACACAGCGCATTTCTTTACTCAGTCACTTAATCCACTTGCAGCCTTTAATGAAAAAGGTTGGATTATCATTTTCTCATTTAAAGCTTTCATCAGCTTTTAAAATTGATAGTGCCTATATCCACAAGGGATTAAGGAAGAAAAATAAGTATACATTTTCACATGCTTTAAATCACATAATTTGCCACTGAAATTAACGTGTATCATCTTGAATTGGTATTTGATCTTATACATAAGTGCTCTGCTATTTAAAACGAGTCTTAATATCGAATCTACCAAAGGCAGTTCAAAGCCCTTTTATCATTTTTTTTTCATTAGTATCTTCCATTTTCATTTCATTGCTTTTGTTCCTTACCACCTTCTTCATCCAGAAAAATAAGTAACAGCTAGTGTCGCTTTTGAACTGGAAAATGGTTTCAAATCACTGGCAAAGCTTAATGACTTCTGACTGCTGAGATATGTTAATTTAAGCCAGACCAAATGTTCCTCAGCTGCAAATATTTGGTGTTGTTCACTGGGAACTGGCAAGATTTATGAGGGCCCAGTGGCAAAAGCTTTCTGCTCACATGCCTCACATTACAATTGTTTCACATGTTAGATGATAACAAGGCTGTTGGGGGGGGGGGGGGGAGGTGGAAGGGAAGCACAAAAAAAAGGAGGGGGTGAAGGAAAAGAATCAACTTTTCGCAGAAAATGTGCATAGGCCCAAAGAGGATGAGGACTTAGAAAGACAGCTATGCTTTTTTTCTTTTTCTGTCAGTGAATCTTCTCAAGAACCATTTAACTGCTGAATTAATGTGGTTTCTCCTGCCAAACGCATTCTTTTCACCCCTCTCAAAACATCAAATCCATGTGACTGGGATGGTTCAACGCACTGTAATGGACCAGAGAGGACTTTAATTTTTTTTTTTTAATTTTATTTTTTTGTACTTCTAGGTGGCAGTCCTGCTGCAGGACTGATAGTGGCCAAAATTTATTAACCTTTGGCACTTGGGTTATTTTGTGAACTTAAATTACCGATTCTGCTCAGTAGTGAGGCGAGAGATATCTACATCATAAATACCACAGTAACTTATGCTGATAGACAGTAGTGATAAGGGAACTCTTACACAGATAGGGCAGAGACCAAATGTCCTCGGGAGAAGACACCTGCAAGACTAGCACATCAATAGGAAAAAAATCTGTGGAGGAGTTCTGCCATTCTGGATATTCATTTGCAATTGGGACGCATTTTGGTCTTGCAATTCAACAACAACAGCAGAGAAAACATCAGGTGGAATGGGGCATTATTAATACAAGTTAGGTCATAAATTTCATTTTGTCATATACACTTATAGAATAAAATTGCCCTCCTTTTTAATTAGAATTAAAAACTAACTCCTGGCTGGCTACCATTTACTCTTTAAAATGTGACTGTAAAATTTAAGGGTCTTACTGCATTCCTAAGTGTTCTAATTGGATGAGATTTTTTTTTTCTTTTTTTTTTTTTGTTTGGGTTTTTTTGGGGAGGTTTGTTTGTTTGTTTGTTTGTTTGTTTTCTGAAGCAGAAGCCAAAAACTAGTTGAAACGAATCTTGGTTTGCAGAGAAAACTCACAGAATTAACCATGTTGAAACAACACTCTAAGCTCATTGAGTCCAACCTATCACCTAACCCTTCTAATTAACTAAACCTGGCACTAAGTGCCTCATCCAGCCTGCAAAAGATGCATGTCTTCTTTTCTAGGTTAAACAAAACATCGCTGCAGTCCTTCTACCCCACACATAAAACCTTCGAGGCAAATACAGTTTTGCTTTCAAAGTCTGTCCGAGGTTGTTATTGTTGAAAGCCTAATTGCTGCTTTCATGCAGACAGGTAAACTCAGCCCTCAGAGCTACAGGCTTAGCGCTGCATCTCGTGCTGTAATGCTTCAACACTGCTTTTTGTGCTTCATTCCTTCTCATATCTGATAGTAAATGTAATGTCTCCCAAATTCACTGGGACAAGGCTACAACAGCTTTACTTGTATTGGATGAAACCACCCCCCAAAGTGAAGAAGACCGCTTGTCGTGTCTGTGTGGAAGTCTACGGGGCAACCTGCGCTGAGAAAGCATCGGTGTGAATTCATTCAAACTTTACGGCATGGATGTTTGCAATCAGAATAGATTAAACCCTGATTATACAAACCAGCTACAGTGAAGGTCTACTAAGCACAGAAATGACTGCTCTAATGATTATACGGTGATCATTCTGGGCGGTACTCAGGGTTTCCACTGAAGGGAGTGGGAGCCACGAGGGCTAAATGCATTCCTTGCATTTTGCCCAAGAAAGAAAAATGCCTCTGTGGGGGTCAAAATGCCCCTTTGAGGGTTACGAAAGATTTTCAGTTTTTGAAATGACACAGTGGTTCTCAGAGATAAGAGAAACATCTTGAAATAAATAAAACCACTTGATGGTGTTTGTTTTTAAACATTTATTAATTAAAATTTGGAACACTACGATGTCCATATTTACATTTAGACTAAAACTGTTGTTCCTTAGGGGAAAAAATACGCCAGGTATTTGAGCTAAATACTTTAATTATGCCTGGGATAAAAGAAAAAAAAATAACTGACAGCCAGCAGAAGAAAAATCCAAAGTCTTTTCTTGCATTAAATATGACACAGATTGTAAAAAGCAATATTTTTACCCTTGAAATGTTTAGAAGTATTGACATTCTGTCCACTCAATTGTCAGCTTGTCTTCAGAGATAGAGCTTCGAGGTTCTTAGCATTTAGTAAACTGACACTGATCTCTGTTCTTCTTTAAACTTGTATGCAATTCCTGGCTTCACAAAACCTCCATGATACCACAAAAGGTTATTTTTGCTGTAAACACTTTAAAATTTCCATGCTGTCCTTCTGGCTGTTTTCCTGATCTTCCACATTTTTATTGTTAAGTAAGCCTTGTTAGTTTTACTTCAAGTCTCAACAAAGCTTGAAAAGGGATTTGGGAATATTAAGGGCTGCTGTTCCCAAAGGGACATGCAGAAGTTTTAGCTTGTGCTACTTGATGCCTCAGAGCAGGTTCTGAGGCAGGGGATGCAGCAGGAGGTAGTGCACATAGCTGGTGGAGCTAGAGGCAGCCTGGAGGCAAGGGCTATCTTTGCAGGTTCTTTGGTTAATTGAGTTGAAATCAGTGTTTGTTAATTGGGCGGGACTAAACTAACTTCGTGGATCTGAAGCAAAATTCTGGTGGAATTGGAGTAAATAGTAAACTTTTCATCCTTTGTATACTGAATAGGTGTATAAACAAAATTAGCTGCATGGTAATAAAGGTTAAAACATGAAAAAGTGTAACATTGTAGAATAAATTGCCCAGCCTTCCCAGCAGTAGCAGTGGCATCACTTGATTTCCCTGCCATTATTCACACTGCTGTTTGTTTTAGAGTGCTAGAGAAGTCCCTTATGATTTAAATAAAGTTTGCCATGTTTTACTTCTATTGGCATGCAGATTCTTCAAGAATAAAATATCTGTTAAAATTTCTCTGGTTTATTTCACTCCTGCTTCCACGACGGAGCGTGATTTGCGGTGTTTCACGTAATCAGGCTATCATTAATTTTCTGCTAAAAGGTTCCTGCATGTGGCCACGCTAAATAAGTATCTACCGTGCCATCAGTTGGTTAAAGAATCAAAATGAGGATGACAGTGTTTTTCTAAAGAAGATTTCTCTGAATCTTTCCACCCACAGGCTCTGTTGAAGGCAGTAAATAGTCCATTTTTGTTAATGAAGCTTCACTCATACAGCTGGGATTGTTTAATATTTTACGAGTGTTACTTTGTTTTGCTCTCAACGATCTCAGGCAGTTAAGGATTTATGAATCGTGTTTTTCTCAGCCCATCTGCGGTTTCCTATCTTCCCTGGCCTTGAGAATATGTTTAAATTTATTAAAGCGAAGCAAAGGCTCATTATTTCAAAGGAGAGCCAAAGTGACACAGTGAATTGGTTATTAATGGAAAGGCACTGCCATAGGGCGATTGAAATTTAATGATATCCTACAAGAAAAAAATGAGGGTGTCACTTTCCAAAAAGTCATGCTAAATGCCAGCCTTTTTAAGGTCCTGCCGCTAATTTTATGCCTGCGCACAGTAATGTTTTCCAAAGCGTTTAGGAAACACGGACCAGTGACTGTACTGATTATCCTTTTCACCTTCTCGCCTGTTCCAAATGGGTTTGTGCAGTGAGCGATTTAATCTCTAAATATAGGGAACGTTAAAAAAAATAACATTGCTGTTTTTCACAAGCTAAGGGCCTTTTGCAATCCTCCAGAGATGGACTTGCAAATATGCTATCTCCATATGCTCACAGTAAGCTCTCAAACTGGCTCCTCACCAAAAAGGGGGGGAAAAAAAAAAGAAGAAAAGAAAAAGGAAAAAAAAAAACTGAACTTCAATCACTTTATTTCTCCCACGTTTCTGTCGTTCAGGAGATATTTTGTGTACACAGAGTACATTTAACAACATTTAAGTCACATGTGATTAGACTATACCTAGGAGTTTCTGAGATTTCACCATTCTCTACCAATTAGCCTACATTTTCTTTCAGAAGACAGTCCTCATTTCAGGAAACTCATTCCTTCTGTTTCTGCATTGTCCTTAGTTTAGTATATACTGCTCCCATAGACTTTGTGACTCTGTTTATTCCATTTGAAAGACAAGCTGCTGGATTTCCTGGAAAAACTCCAGGGTATTCTTCCCAAGTGAATGGCGAGGCTTTCCTTCTTCTCTCTCTTTTCTTTTATTTTTATTTTTCATTATCTTTCTCTCTTTCTCTTTCTTTCTTTCTTTCTTTCTTTCTTTCTTTCTTTCTTTCTTTCTTTCTTTCTTTCTTTCTCTCTTTCTCTCTTTCTCTCTTTCTCTCTTTCTCTCTTTCTTCCTCTCTCTCTTTCTCTCTTTCTCTCTTCTCTCTTTCTCTCTTTCTCTCTCTCTTTCTTTCTTTCTTTCTTTCTTTCTTTCTTTCTTTCTTCTTTCTTTCTTTCTTTCTCTCTTACTTTCTTTCTCTCTCTTTCTCTCTTTCTCTCTTTCTCTCCTCTTTTCTTTCTTTCTCTTTCTCTCTTTTTCTTTCTTTCTTCTCTTTCTTTTTCTTTATCCCTTTCTTTCTCTCTTTCTTTCCCCCCCTCTTTTTCTCTCTTTCTCTTTCTCTCTTCCTCTCTTTCTCTTACTCTTTCTTTTTCTTTCCTTCTCTTCCTATCTCTTTCTCTTTTTTCTGTTTTCTCTCTTTCGCTTACTTTTTCTTTTCTTTCTCTTTCATTCTCTGTCTTTTTATTTTTCTCTTTCTCCTTCTTTATCTTCCTTTCTCTCCTCTTTCTTTCTTTCATTCTTTCTTTCTTTCTTTCTTTCTTTCTTTTCTTTCTTTCTTTCTTTCTTTCTTCTTCATTCTTTCTTTCTCTTTTTTCTTCACTTTTTCTCTCTTTTTCTTTCTCTTTCTCTCTCTTTTTATTTCTCTCTTTTTCTCTCCTTTTTTAGTCTCTTTCTTTCCTACTCTTCTTCTCTTGCTCTTTCTTTCTTTCTTACATTTTTAATTTTTAACTATATTCTGGGTGTAGTTCTCAGACCATGGTGACCCAATAAACTTCATTCTTCGGTGACTGTTTAAAGAGTTCCAGATGAAAGAGAGAGATAAGGACAGGAAGGAAAATACCTGTATTAGGGCTTCAGGATCAGTCTTACAGAAACTTGTTGATGATGCTGGTGCTCAATGGAGTATTATTGTTTAATGTTCCAGTGCTAGTGATAACTGTATGGTTCCTTCTAGTTATGTGTTTCAACACATGATTTACTACAACTATATCCATGTTTAAGCACAATTGAGAAACAGGGCTTCTGGATAAATCATGGATAAGACAAGGTCTGTGTAAATGTCTGGTCAGAAAATAACTTGAGATAACCATGTCAAACCAGCAGGCTTTACATTAGACACCTCCCAGTGTTAGATGACTGCTCTTTTGTAAAAGCAGCAGAGCTGACGAAGGATTCTCATGCCATGACAACAAAGCTGCTATGGCTACGCAAGCTATTGTCTGACCTTCCTCAGTTCTCAGCCACTGGGATGAAGAATCTGCTTTAGTACTTCTCCCCAGCCATTCTCTAAGATACTCAGCTCACCCAGAAAGCATACAAAAATACCCAGCAAAGTGAAAAGGGGTAGTAGCATAAAGGGATATTTGGTATCAATCATCCTCAGTTAATACAGAAGTGGTAGAAGTCTGTAGTGGAAAAGACACACTAGGTCATCCAGTTCATCTCCCTGCTGGTGTAGGGAAATGTTCCCGACATATATTTTGTAGTGCCTGTCCAGTCTGGTTTAAATACCTGATGCAACTCATTTATATTTATATTGTAATTTTCTTACAAACATAAATATAAAACCAAACTCTAGATTTTGCCCTTGACAGGCACATTAGTAACAAATCATCTTCTAACCTTGCTTATGGTAAATTTCCAACCAACTGCTAACAGGTAAATAATTTTTTTTTTTTCTTTTTTTTTTTTCTCTTTTTCTTTTTCTTTTTCTTTTTCTTTTTCTTTTTCTTTTTCTTTTTCTTTTTCTTTTTCTTTTTCTTTTTCTTTTTCTTTTTCTTTTTCTTTTTCTTTTTCTTATTCTTTTTCTTTTTCTTTTTCTTTTTCTTTTTCTTTTTCTTTTTTTTTCTTTTTCTTTTTTTTTTCTTTTTCTTTTTACTTTTCTTTTTATTTTTCCTTTTCTCTTTTTTCTTTTTCTTTTTTCTTTTTCCTTTTTTTCTTTTTCTTGTTCTTTTTTCTTTTTTCCTTTTTTCTCTTTTTCTCTTTCTTTGTCTTTTCCTTTTCCTTTTTTTCTTTTTCCCTTTTCCTTTTTCTTTTTCCTTTTCCTTTTTTTCTTTCTTGTTTTTTTTCAACTCAGAATATTTTCAGTCTCAACAGATGGAATTCAAAATTAAACCCTAACTGCAAGTTAACAGCACCATGTTGTTTCCAAAGGGAAAAATATTACTCTTTCTGGAGGCATGCATCTGACAAGGATCCCATGCACACGGTCCTGCATGTAGGATAACCTGTAGTCTTTACACATACCACCTGCCATCTCCATGCAACATAGAAGTGTAGGGAGCCCTGAGGGTAATAAAGACTGATAGCCATCTACCAATTTTGACATCTTTGACATCTATAAAAAAGGTAAATTATTTGAACTTATTCCCCAGCAGAGTGGAATCCTGAGGTTAGAGATTCTGATTTATTCAATCTGAGAAGAGTGGGAGTGAGGCAGGGTTGTTTGCAGAATGGATCCAGGCTAGCTGATGTGAGTCGTGCTGAGTGTAATTTCTCAGGAGAAGGTAGCAGACCCTTTCACACACCTCAGTCTTGGAGCAGTGAGTGGGCACTGGCAACATTGCCTGTTATGCAGGAAGCAAAGGCTGCTTCTCAGTGTACGAAAACCACTTGGTGAGAGGACCTTGCTCTGATTAACGCTAGGAGATGGATGGGTTAGAAGGAAGGGTCAGCTTTTGTGAGGTGCTAAGTGTCTTCTCTTGCTTAAATCACTGAAAAGGAAAGATGTTCCAACTGGGTGCAAGAATTATTATAGTCAGCACTGTGCCTTCACGGGGACTTCATGTTGCCTAGGGTGAGGGGGCAGGTTGAGTCAGAAAATAAGGTCAGTCCGACCAGCAAATGCTGTGTAAACTGAAGCCCTAATAGGATTTGCATACCATTTTAGAGAACGCAGGGAGAAATGGTGCCGCAGGGGCTCGAAACTTCAATTCCTCTGAGCTTCCTCTTTTAACTATAAACTTATCATCCTATAACCTTTCTAACAAAGACATAAACACTTCAGCTACATATATTTTGATTGTTTCATGACAGTTTACTGGAGGCTTAGCAATGACAGATTTCTTCATTGTCTTTTTGCCAAAATTTGTCCTTTAAGTCATTTTTGTTGACTGCCCCTTTTAGCAGCTCACCTCACAATGAGAGAGGAGACAATTAATGGGAGGGTGATTTATCACTGCCAAAAACTGTCAAGGACTTCTGTTGTAGCTGGAGAAAAAGCAATTTCACATTATGGCATTTCATTCCGAATACATTGTATTTACAGCTCACAGTTTTATTTTCAGAGCCTATTATCAGGTGAAACAGTTGCATCTGAAATGTTGTTTGTGACATAGGTGACCTGTTAGGATTTGATAAGTATTTACGCCAGAGCACAAGGGGCTCACACATCTGCTGTTGGCAGAAGCAATGGAAAAAAATAACCTGGAAATGAGGCGTTTGATTTTTCTGGTTCCTACACTCGAGCATCTGTTGCTATAATTAAGTGGCATTCAGTAATTGCAGAGCAATGGTGAAATAAACATAAGCATTCTTGCCAGCTTTTAGGATTTGGTGTCCTTACAGTAAGAGAGACAAGCAAAGTGACTTCAGCAAGAACAAAGGGTTCTGTAACAAAGTTTAGCAATTAACTTTCCCGTTTCTTAAAGGGGATTTTTACCAGGAAAAATAAATAGAGTAAGGGGGGTGGGGGGTGGGGGGGACCCAAACTGGCCAGCAGCATTCATACATTTTGATTGCTGCAAGAGGTAAAGCAGAATATTGAACTGGGAACATGCTAACACTTCTCTGTTGAATGTACATGACTCCCTTGGGGTTGTATTTGGAAACTGAAAATTAAGCATGCACTGCTAACTAAAAAAAAAATTGAAATATATTATAGAGAGATTCTAATCCAACGTACTACTTGAATTTGAAGGGGGGTGCTGAGCAGAAGATCTCTGTGAGGGCCCCTGCTGCCTTTGTTTATGCAGCAATTGTGGTGTAAATGAAAACAGAACCTGGTGGTCAGTATTAGTTAAGAACCCGGGTTAAAACAGGGTCTTTCAGAGAATCATTTAGAAGGCATTAGTTAAAACAATCCAATGGTCCTTATTCTGTGGAGAGACTCAGTATGCCTTTTAACAAATATTTTTTTAGAGGTAGGATGAACTGGGGGGGTATATAATCACCTTGGAACAATTATTGTTTAGAGGTAGGATGAACTGGGGGTATATAGTCAGCTTTTACCAATCATTTTTTCAGAGGTAAGATGAACTAGGGGTATATAATCACCTTGTAATAATTATTGTTTAGAGGTAGGATGAACTGGGGGTATATAGTCACCTTTTAACAATCATTTTTTCAGAGGTAAGATGAACTCGGGGTATATAATCACCTTTTAACAATTACTGTTTGGAGGTAGGATGAACTGGGGGGTATATAATCACCTTTTAACAATTATTGTTTAGAGGTAGGATGAACAGGGGGGTATATAATCACCTTTTAAAAAAATATTGTTTAGAAGTAGGCTGAACTGGGAGTATATAATATTTTCCTGAAAGAGGATTTAAATCAGGACAGTCTCATCTAATCAGAAGTTCTGTGCTGGTTGTGACTTTGTCTTTTAAGAACAAGCTGTCCAATGAGTTATTTCAACAACGGTCCCTGTACTAAAACTAAAAATAAAAGTGGATAATTGAATAGCAGCAGCCATGTAACCCAACAGATATGTGGCAGATGTAGCATGTTATAAATTCTGGGAGCCTAAGAATAGAAAAGTGTGTCTGGCTCTTGCTGTCTGTCGAGGCCAATAAAAAGTGAGCAGGAAAAAGAGCTATTAGTATTGCTTGAGGAGGCCATTCTTATATGTGCTATGGCACTTTATGTTGCCTGGTCTCAAGCAAGTTTGGCTTTAACTGTATGTCTGCCTTCTTGGCTGGCAGAGTAAGAGGATCCACTGTGCAGTAAGTATGGTGAATATATACATAAATAGATATATACATGCATACATAGGCATATGTGCACATAATTATATGCAGGGAGAAGGAGGGACACGAAATGAGTAAAGCAAAGAAGAAAAATGTGTGCTGGAGATGGGATGAGGTTGAAAAATGAAAGTAGCAGTTAGTTTTTCCTTCAGTTTCTATCACTTACACTCAAATCTATGTGTCCATAGCAAGCCATAAGAAGTCTATGATCGTAAGTTGGTCAGAGCATTAAAGAGCTGGAATAGCATCGGATCAGAATCTATATCTTAGCTAAATGTTACTGTCAGATTGCTTTTCTCACTTTGCTGCTCAGGTAGTGAAACCAAATCTGTTAATTAATTTTACTTACACAAATTTTGCTTATTAAATACAAATACTTTGAGAGTAGTTATATCTTTCTCAACTGATAGATTAATATTTTAAGCTGCATTTAATTAAATCTGTTGCTAATTTCAGCAGCTATTTTAATTACTACTGCACATGTTTTCATAGCATAATGGGGGGGGGGGGGGGGGAGGAAATCTGGGTAGTCTTGAGGACATTGCTGTTTAAGAGTCTGATTCTATGATGGTTTGGGTGTTCCTCGCCTCCCCCACACTCTTGAAAATCACCCAGGCTGGGCTCAGTCGATCTGGAAATTGAATGAAGCTTATATTTACAACTTAGCACAATTTACAAGCAGATATTTATAACAGATACAGAAATACACAAGTTAAAAAGGTAATACAGCAACACAACAGCCCTTCCAGAAACCTGAGTCCCCAAGAGGGGCTCCCAACCACCCTTCCACCTCTTCCCACCCCTCTACCTTACCCCAGACTTTGCCTTATGTATTAAGATGAGTTTGGAGGGTCGGGCAGGAGCGTTAGGAAGCAGAAGGATTAGTCAGGCAGCAAGTTAGAGAGAAGTTCATGCAGCCCCAAGAGACAGAGAATGACTCTGTTATCTATATTTATGTTCTTTTTCTTATCCATCTCTGCAAGCCTATGAGTGCAGCAGACATCACCATTGTTTCCTTCTCACAGCCTATAATCTAATTCGTCTCACCAAAATATTCTAGCTAGCTTTGAACTACCACAGATTCTTAATAAACATAATATATAGATTAACCTGCTTTTTTGTTCTTCAAGTGAGCTATTGGATTTTGATGTTTTAGGAATCCTTACGGAGCAATGTTTCTGAACTAGGTGAGAGTCAAAAGACTTTGATTGTCTGTCAGGCGTTGCCAGTGATCTGATGTCACCTCTCTGTACCCATGCTTAGCTGTGTGCTTATTTACTATGATGTTCTTTGAGGAAGGAGTTACCCCTTAAGCATTTGCACAGGACTTTGATTTCCTTTTTTGAGCCCTAGGCACTAAAAATAAGTACTCACACGTGAGGTATTTTGTTCAGCAATGCTGGAAGCTTTTTATTTGCAATGGAGGCAAGCCCATGGTCAGTGGCTTTGGGCCTACTCCTGCCATCCTTGTATTGGCTTCTCTTTCTGAGCCATTTGATTAGGGAATGCACCATTAGGGCCTCTTACAATCAACATACTTTTGCCAACATCCATTCTCAGCCTATTAAAAGAAGAAAGATAGTTGTGAGAACTCTGTCAGTAGCAAAAGATCTATTACACTGTCCACTAAAAACTTAGCAGAGGCTATAGGAGAGTTTTTAATTGAGATTTTTACAACCGTTTGATAACACTGTTTTGATCACCATATTTAGGGCTGGATTCCAACAGTGGACATAAAACCTCTGACTAATCCACTGAGTCTCCCAGTCCTTGTCATATATTGCTTAATGGTCCATGCTGCCAGGAATTATAATAGCTTTCTAGTATTTTTTTTTTTTTAAGGAAACTTTATGGGCACAAAATCTTATGTGAGTTTAAAACTAAGAGTTTCAAAAAGACAGTCAAAAAACCCCAAACTTACTAGAGCTAAGCTTAACTGCAGAATTTGGTATTTACAGTAAGTGCCTAAAGCTTTAAATCACATATATTATAAGTTAATGACTAGTATTCTAACTTTGTTTGGTTAATGTTTGCAGGGCACTTACAGATGCTAGAATAATCTCTAATGTTTTTGCTCAATCTGCTCTGGAGATGGATGAAATAAATAGTTTAAACTAATTAATGTAACACCAGCTGTTACAAGTGCTTGGCAGACGTCTGTGAGTTTTGATGGGCAGAGAGCGGCTGTTGTACTTGACTTTATTTTAGTACAATGTTGATCACAGTGTAAGCTGGAATAAATGACGAGCCAAAGGAGGGAACAGAGGATGAATTCTGTGTAATGCAAAATAAATATTGGCCTTTTTCTGAAAACATTTTTTGAGGTCGAGGAAGAGTTACAGTGGACTTTTATTAAGTCCTACGTGCTGTGACAGCAGCTGCGTTAACCATTGTGATGGTTTGGGTGTTCCCCCCCCCCCCCCCCCAACTTTGGAAATCACCCAGACCAGACTCAGCGGCTCTGGAAATTGAATGAAGCTTTATATTTACAGTTTAGCACAATATACAAGCAAATATTTGCAACAGATACAGAAATATACAAGTTAAAAAATGTAATACAGAAACAGAACAGCCCTCCCAGAAACCTGAATCCCCAGAGGGCTCTCAACCACCCTTCCACCTTCTCCCCACCCCTCTCCCTTACCCCACATCTTGCCTTATGCCCAAGGAAGATTGGAGGGTCAGCCAGGGGGGTTAGGAAGCAGGTGGATTTAGTCACACAGACGGCAGGTTAGGTTAGAGAGAGAGAGATGCAGCCCAAAGCCCGGACAGAGATTATCTGTCTTATCTATATTTACATTCTTGTTCTTGTACATCTCAGCAAGCCTATGAGTGAAGTAGACATCACCATTGTTTCCCCTTCACAGCCTGTAATCTAGTTTTTCTCACCAAAACATTCTAGCTAGCTTCAAACTAGCACAATCATTCTCAATATTAACACACTTTCCCAAACCTGCAAAAATATATTCTAGGCATCTATGAATATTTGCATTGCTTTTAGATTCCAAAAAGTCTTAAGACTTAGTATGAGCACTTTGGCTGCATAATTCTGCCTAGTAAATGCTATTAGAAAGAAGGATTGTAAAGACAGGTCAGGAAATAAAAGTTAGTTCTGGAAAGTTAATATGTTTGCAAAGAATAGGCTGGATTTCATAGAATCATACAATCAGTCAGGGTTGGAAGGGACCACAAGGATCAGCCAATTCCAACCCCCCTGCCATGCCCAGGGACACCCTACCCTAGATCAGCCTGGCCAGAGACCCATCCAGCCTGGCCTTAAACACCTCCAGAGTTGAGGCCTCAACCACCTCCCTGGGTAACCCATTCCAGCCTCTCATGCTCAACAACTTCCTCCTCACATTCACTCTGAACCTACCCATCTCCAGCTTTGCTCCATTCCCCCTAGTCCTGTTACTCCCTGAGAGCCTAAAAAGTCCCTCCCCAGCATTTTTTAAGGCCCCCTTCAGATCCTGGAAGGCCACAATAAGGTCACCTGGGAGCCTTCTCTTCTGCAGACTGAACAGCCACAACTCTTTCAGTCTGTCCTCATAGCAAAGCTGCTCCAGCCCTCTGAGCATCCCAGTGGCCCTTCTCTGGACACGCTCCAGCATCTCCACATCCCCCTTGTAATGGGAGCTCCAGAACTGGATGCAGTCTCCAGAACTGGGTTTCAGTGCTGTTTGTGTGCATTCTGTTGACTATATTATATGTTTGTTATTTATTTATTTTCCACTCTAAAGATGGGTAAGATAAGCTGGATTTCAGTGCTGTTTGTATGCCTGTGACTGACTGTATTGTGTGCTTGTTATTTATTTATTTTCCACCCTAAAGATGGGCACGACTGCAAAATAGTTGTATCAAAATGAACTTAAGCTTTAGCTGTAGCTGTAATTTATCAGTTCACAATCAGAAACACACCAAAGCCAAAAACATATTTCTGATGAAAATTTACTGTCTCCCTGTCATTTAGTAAGAAGTTAAAACATCCAAGTAAGTTCTCTTTTAAAGTTGGAAGGTAGAATAATTGTGCTGTGACAGGGAAACGATGGCTGCTATCTCTCTATGTGCCAGCATTAAGATAACAGTGTCATTGTACAGATTGCTGCCGTGTGAATATGTCTAATAAGTTATTATAGCGTGCTGAGCAGATGGCAAGTGTGCTCCTGAAAGAATTGATGGATGAGATATGATGTCATCAGTGAGATGACAAGGTTCACAAGGTACTTGACCTCCAAGAATAAGTCCTAACTGGTTAGAATTCCAAATGGTGAACTTTTGTGACACTGGCTAAATGGGAAATATGTGCAATTTGTATTTCTTTATGGTACAGTTTACCCTCTTCACTGAACTCCACATAATGGGATTTGGTCCCTGAAGACTTGGAGATATTGTTGGAAGGTTTCACCCTGTAACCTTCAGAGGATTTCAAATACAAATCTATATGTCTAAACTTTAGCAAAATCCCACCAAATTATATTTATGAAGTCAGGTCAATATCTTTTCATCCTTTATATATATGTATTTAGAAAATATTTAATTGAGACACTAATTTAATTTACAGTATTTTGAAAGAGTGAATGTTGACTTTGTTTATAGAAGAATGTGTTTCAAGTTGTGGGCTACACTAGCATGAGGAAGATCTTTATAGTATAATAATTATAGTCCCCATCTCTAAATTGAATTAAAATATTTGATCTATCTATCTATCTATTTATCTATTTATCTATCTATCTATCTATCTATCTATCTATCTATCTATACATCTATCTATTAATCTATCTATCTATCTATCTATCTATCTGTCTATCTATCTATACATCTATCTATTAATCTATCTATCTATCTATCTATCTATCTATCTATCTATCTATCTATCTATCTGTCTATCTATCTATACATCTGTCTATCTATCTATCTATCTATCTATCTATCTATCTATCTATCTATCTATCTATTTCTCTGTCTGTCTAGGTATTTTTTTGTCTTGCTTCAAATTACCAAGTGGGATTTACATTGTTGAAACACAGAGGTCTCAAACAGCCCTCTTAATTCTTTGGATGGTTCATGAAGTGAGGAAAATATGTGTGAAAGCCTCAGGAGGGAGAATCCAACCACCAGTTCAGGCACTGCAGCTGCATCTGAGACACATAACATCTCTTTGTTGTATGGAGAATTTAGGCTCTTATATGGAGAGTTCTGCTTCCCTGGCAGGTGGATAACCTAGCTGAGGAATTCTGCATCTCTCTCAGGCATTCTGTAAACCCCCCAATCTAGCAGAGGAATTCTATCCTTCATCTCTCTGAGGCACTCTGTAGCCCCCTCAATTGCCAAGTGACCTCTGTATGTGTATTTTTATGAACGACTATAGAATCGTAGGATGGTTTAGGTTGGGAGGGACCTCAAAGATCATCCAGTTCCATCTGCTTGCAATAGGCAGGGACACCTCCCACTAAAACAGGTCACTCATGGCCTCATCCAGCCTGGCCTTGAGCACCTCCAAGGAGGGAGCAGCCACAACCTCCCTGGGCAACCTGTTCCATTGTCTCACCATCCTCACTGTCAAGAACCCTTTCCTAACATCTAGTTTGAATCTCCCTTCTGCCAGTTTAAAACCATTAATCATTGTCCTTTCAATACAAGACCTTGTAAATAGTCCCTCCCCAGCCCTCCTGTAGGCCTCCTTCAGATACTGAAAGGCTACTACAAGGTCTCCTCGAGGCCTTTTATGCAAACAGATCCCTCAAAACTTGGAATTAAAAGTTTGTACCTATACATTTCAAACGAGCAACAGAAACAGAAGAAGTCAAAGGCAATATATACAAAGGTGATGAATGAATGCTAAAGAAACATCTATGCCTTTCCTGCAATTAAAGTTAGAGGCAATGAGTTTGGGGTCATGTTTCTTATCCTCTGAAATTAATCAAGCTCTTTTCCACCACTGATTTCACTGTATTTGGCTATAATCAAAAGCAGGAAGACAGGAGGCTGAAGCATGAGCATAGCAGTTTGCCTTTTAAAATCTTTAATAAAAAACTTGCAGTTTCTTAAAATATTTGCTGTTATTTGGCTTGTGTGCTAGTTTGAGCCCTGCTGGGATATTTTAGTGAGAGAAATTAGATTATGGGCTATGAAGAGGAAACAGTGGTGATGTCTACTGCACTCATAGGTATGCTGAGATGTATAAAAACAAGAAAACAAATATAAATAACAGAATTGCTCTTTGACTCTGACTGCCTCCCTTCTCTCCCTAACCTGCTGTCTGCGTGACTAATCCTGCTTCCTAACACCCCTGGCCAATTCTCCAAAATCACCTTGGACGTAAGGCAAAGTTTGGGATAAGGCAGAGGGGTGGAAAGGAGGTGGAAGGGTGGTTGGGAGCCCCCCCTGGGGACTCTGGTTTCTGGGAGGGCTGTTGTGTTTCTGCGTTGCCTTTTTAACTTGTATACTTCTGTATACAGCTGTATCTATTGTACATACCTGCTTGTATATTGTGCTGAGCTGTAAATGTAAAGGTTTATTCTTTAATTCCCATCTTGGCTGAGTCTAGTCTGGGTAATTTTCTTAAGAGTGGGGGGATAGATAACACCCAAACGATCACAGTGTGTCTGAAATGAGGAGGTATGTTCATTTTGAAAAACTCTTCTATATTTTATTGATTTCAGAGCAAAATGCTATATGCGAAAATAAACTATAACAGCATGTACATGTGCACTTGTTCCTGATCACAGGATGTTAGGGGTTGGAAGGGACCCAAGGAGATCATCGAGTCCAACCCCCCTGCCACAGCAGGACAATACTATCTAACACTGATCACAGAGGAACACATCCAGACAGGCCTTGAAAGGCTCCAGAGAAGGAGACTCCACAACCTCTCTGGGGAGCCTGTGCCAGTGCTCTGGGACCCTTACAGTAAAGAAGTTCCCCCTTGTGCTTAGGCAGAACCTCTTTTACTGCAACTTTATTCTATTTATTTTCCACATCTATAGTTCTTTGAGTTATTTGAATATTCACGTGACAACATAGGATTTATATACGTGAATTGAAACAAGAGGAAACGAGATGAAAGTACTATAAATCCTATGAATAAACCAAATACATTATAATTTTTACATTTGATAATGTGATTTTCAAAGAAGTAAAAGTTGTTTGTGAAAATTCTCTTACTGGGGAAGTAAGAGATTGATTTCTTAAATCAGCTTATAGGTGCAATAAAACCAGGCTGGAAGAGACCTCCAAGCTCAACCAGTTCAACTTATCACCCAGCCCTATACAATCAACTAGACCATGGCACTAAGTGTCTCAGCCAGGCTTTGCTTGAACACCTCCAGGGACGTCGACTCCACCACCTCCCTGGGCAGCCCATTCCAATGCCAATCACTCTCTCTGGCAACAACTTCCTCCTAACATCCCACCTAGACCTCCCTTGGCACAACTTGAGACTGTGTCCCCTTGTTCTGTTGCTGCTTGCCTGGCAGAAGAGACCAACCCCCACCTGGCTACTGCCTCCCTTCAGGTAGTTGTAGACAGCAATGAGGTCACCGCTGAGTCGCCTCTAGGTTAAACACCCCCAGCTCCCTCAGCCTCTCCTCATAGGGTTTGTGTCCCAGGCCTTTCATCAGCTTCATCGCCCTTCTCTGGACACATTCCAGTAGCTCAACATCTCTCTTGAATTGAGGAGCTCAGATCAGGACGCAGCACTCAAGGTGTGGCCTGACCAATGTTGAGGGCTGAATAACTTTCATAAGTATGCTACAAAATTCTCCTGTTCTTGTATAAAAAAAATTCTCAGCATCCCTAAATTGCTTCAGATTGAAAGCAAAGCTTTGGATCGAGTTGTGAACACTATAAAAAAGTATCAATTTTGGAGTTGTTATTTAGAAAATATGGATTACAATTTAAAGTTGCAATCCATTTCTTTTTTTTAGTTCATATTAAATCTATGTCCTTAATCATCCCACCCATTTTTTTTTTGTTAGTGTAATTAGCTAATGCTCTGTCAAAATGTTTTGAACCATCAGAAGATTTTTTTAAGATAACTTGATAAATGACACTTTTGGTTTTGCATTGTTAAATAAAACACAAACAGAATACACATCTTCTGTGGTATTGCCATTGATTATGTGGCTAAAAAGGTTTGAGAAGCTAAGGCTCTTCTGCCCAATCTGATTAGTGTATACATGTCTGTATGTATATGTATGTGCTAGGGACACATGAAATATTAATGCAAGGCAAATGAGTGTTCACCAAGCTCTCTTTGCCATATGGCCCAAGTGGAGGATAGGAGGCCCTGGCTAGCTTAAGCCTACCATATGGGCCTGGTAGAAAAAGATAGGTCTTACACACAGAGCAAACCTACCATATGGACTGGGTGGAGTACTCAAAACTCCAAACATTTCTCATGCACCTGGGCATTTTACACAGAAGAATTTAAAAATGGACCTGATACATTACACATCAAAGCCATTTGAAAATGGATCAGTTGTTTAGGCTTAATACAATGCATTCATGCAGTGTTCAAAGCTATATAATCAGGGCTTATTTTGAAATAGTGAAGTGGATCACCCTACTGGAATGGGCTGCCTGGGGAGGTGGTGGAGTCGTCGTCCCTGGGGCAGTTCAAGGCAAGGTTGGATGTGGCACTTGGTGCCATGGTCTAGCCTTGAGCTCTGTGGTAAAGGGTTGGACTTGATGATCTGTGAGGTCTCTTCCTACCTTAGTGATACTGTGGTACTGTGTGAAAACTGACTATTTTGCTTTGCATATAACACATGTATCGTGGGACTGTACAATACCACCATAAACAAGGTAGAAGGCATAACAGCCAAAAACAGTGATAGGAATTTTTTTTCCCTCCTATGCTTAATCTGAAACACAGATTTCACACTTTTTGCAAAGGTGGCAGGTGAAGTCCTGGACTTAGAAATGGCTTCTGTGTTCTAAAGTTTTGGGAAATTAAAATCTATCCTAGGATTAGATCACTGACTCAACTTTGTTTCCTCTGTAAAACCAGAAAGAACAATGCCAGCTGAAGCTTTGCTGTTTTGACATCTAAGATTTTGTGGGCAGCAGTTACCAGGATGATACTGGCCACAAAGGCCTTATTTGGACCTCCCATCAATTTCCAGGGTAAGGGGCAGTGCTACGGAGCCACAGTATGTGTGCTGGAAGGATAGTACAGGCTCTGACTCAGGAGGATTGGAATACATCCACTGGTGCTGCTTTTAAATGCATAGCTCCTGAAAAGGCCTGAGTAGACCTCACTGTGTAGCATTAAATGGCTGAAAATCTTGTGGTGCTACATAGTAGTGCCTTACTTTATAGAACAAAGAGGCAGTAAATTAGCTTAGTAAAAAGGTTAGATTTCAAACTGCTGGACTTAATGTTGAAACTTCCTACAGATGCCCAAGTAAACATAACTGTATTGCCTTGAATTATATATACAAAAAACAAGCAGAAGTCAGATCAGGACCATTTCAATTATGATTATATAAAAATATAGGAAAATGAAGCATAAAATAAAGATGTAACTTTAAAAGCTTATTTTCTGGTCTCTGACTTGTTTTGTAATGGTTTGTTTTCACAGTTTTGCCTGTGAAAATGAACAAGTGGAGAAAAGTCAAGATTTATTTTTCAAGTAGGAAGAGTATTTAGGTGGATTTTTGTGCTTGGGTTTCTGACACAATCTTTTCATTTTCTCTAACTGTATTTTTTTCTCCTCTTGTCTGTAGTTAGACTTCTGTTACTGGTAAATATTCCTGTAATGTTACTGGTAAAAGACTCAGTGTCATTAAACCCTATACAGCCAAGGATGAAATCCTCACAAGTCCAAAAACTGGATGCAATCTTTGATTTTATCTTCTTCAAAATTAGATGAAGCAGAAAGCAACCAATTTGTGTCTTAACCCGATCATACACCAGAAAGCAAAAGATAGGCCACACAATAGCCCCTACTAAGTAAAATAACTTCATTAGCTTTGTTCTGATTCCCAGAGTTAATTAACAATCACTCAAAATTAATTTTCCCCATGCTGGAATGCCAAAATCTTTGGGTGTTCCACGCCCCCCCACACTTTAGAAATCACCCAGACTAGACTCAGCCAGCTGTGGAAATTTGAATGAAGCTTATATTTACAGCTTACCACAATATACAAGCAGATGTTTACAGTATATACAGTTATATACAGAAATATGTAAGGTAAAAGGTAACACAAAACCACAGCAGCCCTGCCAGAAACCTGAGTCCCCAGGAGGGGCTCCCAACCACCCTTCCTCCTTCTCCCACCCCTCTACTTTACCCCAGACGTTGCCTTGTGCCCCAAGGGAGAATGGAGGTCAACGAGGGAGGTTAGGAAGCAGGTGGATTAATCAGAGAGACAGAGGGTGAGGTTAGAGAGAAATGCAGCTCAGAGCTCAGGCTGTGCTTGAACTGCCTTATCTATGTTTTTAGTCTTGTTCTCAGCAAGCCTATGAGTGAAGTAGACATCATCATTGTTTCTCTTTCTCAGCCTGTGATCTAATCCTTCTCACCAAAACATTCTAGCTAGCTTCAAACTAGCACAACTTGAAATTTCAACAGACAGACTAACTTCGTAAGTTGGAAAAGATTTGTAAGATCATTGACTCCAGCTGTTATCATGTTGAAACAAGGATATCAACTGTTGTTGGGAAAGGTATTTGAAAAGTAAGGAAAATACTAAGCGGCAGGATATGCAGAAAAAAATAGGACTGATGGAAGACAGTGGAAAATTATTCTGAAAAGATTCAGGACAGAATTTAGATTTTACTATTTGAACTCACTGATTTCTACTGAAATTCAGTAGAACAGCCTTCATCAGTGGCACTGACTTCAGAATATAAAGAAAACCATTGAAGTTGCTGCATTGAGAGCAGCCAGGAACAAAGGGACCTGGAGGTACTGGTAGATAGCAACTGAACATGAGCCAGCAGTGTGCCCAGGTGGCCAAGAATGCCAATGGCATCCTGGCCTGGATCAGGATGAGTGTGGCCAGCTGGACAAAGGAGGTTATTCTGCCCCTGTACTCAGCGCTGGTCAGGCCACACCTTGAGTGCTGTGTCCAGGTCTGGGCTGCTCCATTCAAGAGAGATGTTGAGGTGCTGGAACGTGTCCATAGAAGGGTGATGAAGCTGGTGAAGGGCCTGGAACACAGCCCTGTGAGGAGAGGCTGAGGGAGCTGGGGGTGTGCAGCCTGGAGAAGAGGAGGCTCAGAGCTGACCTCATTGCTGTCTACAACTACCTGAAGGGAGGCTGTAGCCAGTTTGGGTTGGTGTCTCCTGCCAAGCAAGCAGCAACAGAACGAGGGGACACAGTCTCAAGTTGTGGTGGGGGAGGTCTAGGCTGGATGTTAGGAGGAAGTTATTGCCAGAGAGAGTGATTGGCATTGGAATGGGCTGCCCAGAGAAGTGGTGGAGTTGCTGTCCCTGGAGGTGTTCAAGCAAAGCCTGGCTGAGGCACTTAGTGCCATTGTCTGGTTGATTGGCCAGGGCTGGGTGCTAGGTTGGACTGGATGAACTTGGAGATCTCTTCAAACCTGGTTAATTTTATGAGTCTATGATGAATCTGATTTTTTTTTATCTTCTTTGCTGACTGTGACCTGTAGTGTATGAAAACATAAAGGATATTTTTTTGGTTTTCTCTAACATGTATTCTGATATATTAGCATAAATTACATATTCCAAGACATGAAGTCACATGCAGGGCAAATCTCACTTTAAAGTGGATGCCTCAAATGGAGCAGAAAACATTAGAGGTAAAACTTCTGCATTATTCTATAATGAGCATCAAGGAAGTGAATACCACAGAAATCTCACTAATGGACACATTCTGGCAGCTCGCTGCAGATGTTTGATCAATGAATTTCAAGAGGACTCATGTCACATATGAAAATGCATTGGTTTTCATTCTGAATTTTGTTTCTGAGCATTCTGGGATTTACAGATTTTGGGTTGTTTATTGTTATGGGTTTCCATGAAAATCGGATATTAGGATATAACCTATAGGCAGTGGGTTGAGAAATGTGGCTATAATGTTGCAAAGGACTGTTTCTGATGCTATAAAATATGAAATTCAGATTGAACTCCCATAGGCAGACAGCCAAATTTCTATTAGGATATCATAACCATACAATCCAAAATGTGTGCTTCAGTTATTGGCTACAATATTTGCATCTTAGTACTGGAACCATTCCATAGAGAGGCACATTAAGGACATTTATGATACTTGTTAAAAAAAAAAATTATTGTGGATTCATTTTAAAAAGTGAGTTAAATATGTGTGGGTTTAGCTCCAAAACTAAGGAAGCCCTTGTGCTATATTGCTCCATGAAACTAAACCAGCTTGTTCATTTTGTCTGCTTCCTGATGGCAGTTAGTCAAAATAGGATGCTTCACATCCTTGTGTTTCCAGTAACAATTAGCCTGTTGTCTGTGGGAAGTGTTGAGATCTTGGAGTTACTGGACCACGTCTTTCTGTGAAAAGTGTGTATAGGCATTTGGACACTTAAGCAAAGACCAGACATTATTGAACTGTTGACAACAAAACATCTGTTACCTTAACCTCTCAGAAGCGTGACTGCAGTGCTCAACCAGCAATCCCCATGGCAATTCCTTTTCAAAGCAAGGTCTCTTCCCCTGCATTTCCAATGCATTTGTAGCTCTTCCTTGCATATTCAGGAATTGCTGAACCTGTCACCCAGTAGGTTCATGCAGTTGCATTGTCCCCTTCTTCTGTTGCTGGTTGCCTGACAGAAGAGAACAACCCCACCTGGCTACAGCCTCCCTTCAGGTAGTTGTAGACAGCAATAAGGTCACCCCTGAGCCTCCTCTTCTCCAGGCTAAACACCCCCAGCTCCCTCAGCCTCTCCTCTCAGGGCTGTGTTCCAGGCCCCTCAACAGCTTTGTTGCCCTTCTCTGGACACCTTCCAGTATCTCAACATCTTTCTTGAATGGAGGAGCCCAGAACTGGACACAGCACTCAAGGGTTTTATTTAAGAAGTTATTAAAGTAATGGGCATTAATAGGATCTTACACAAACTGAAGTAAATCACAGAATCACAGAATGTTAGGGGTTGGAAGGGACCTCCTGAGATCATTGAGTCCAACCCCTCTGCAAAAGCAGGATCACCTAGGGCAGCCCAGATGGGTTTTGAATGTCTCTAGGAAGGAGACTCCACAATCTCTCTGGGCAGCTCATTCCCTTTGTCACTCTTGCCATAAAGAAGGGCCTCCTTGTGTTGTGGTGGAACCTCTGGTGACCTGGCTTGAAGTCTTTGTTCCTTGTCCTATCAGTGGGCATCACTGAAAAAAGACTGGAACCTTCATCCTGACACCCACTCCCCACGTATTTACAGACAATAAGATATCCCCTCAGCCTTCTCTTCTCAAGACTAAACAACCCCAGTTCTCTCATAGGAAAAATGTTCCAAGTCCTACAGTCATCCTCCTAGTTCTCATGTATGTGACTATACATCTTGTAAAATACACTGTGTTTCTACAAAACAAAAAAACCCACACACTGTCACTGAACATTTTATGTATTTATCTAAAATATTATATTTTTCTCATGTTATTCTGAGAAAAACCCATGGCAGTATTCCTCATGAGTATTCACGTAAATAAAAGGTCATGTTATTGAAAAGATTCAGTTTTACAAATTCTGACCAGGTATTTTATTTCTGCTGGGACAGATCAGCATTAGAAGCTACCATATATGCACAATGTTTAAACCTCTTTCATCTTCTCTATTCAACTTCTCTTTACAAGTTTATTTGTGAAATGCCAGTACTGTTGACTTCTGTGCTGCCACTTTACACCAGGTGCCAAGCGTGCCTGCTCAACCTGATCTGCTTGCCAGCACTCCAGGGATGAGGGTGTGGGACAGGTTATGTGCTCCTGAATGTACAACAGCTGAGTGTTGCCACAGACACATTGCTGTCTGTTCATTTGCTGTTTGGGCACTGATTCATGATGTCAGCAAATAACCAAGAACTTGTGCCATGTGACAAAGCTGCAGGAGCACTGATGCTTAGTCCTCCCTAATTGCAACATGATTATATGTGGACTTCTTGAAAATTTTGACTTTTGCTCTGATTTGTTTTGTTTTCCTGAGGAGAACGACCATTAGGATTATTAATGGAACACAGACAAAGAAAAACGCTGTGAATGCATTGAAGTTCTGGGTATTTGCTGTCAGCAAATAACCAAGAATTTGTGCCATGTGACCAAACAAGAGTTCTACACTTTGGCTACCACAACCCCAAGCAGGGCTTGGAACAGAGTGGCTGGAGAGCAGCCAGGAAGAAAGAGACCTGGGGCTACTGCTAGATAGTAGCTGAACATGAGCCAGCAGTGTGCCCAAGTGAGTGGCCAGGAGGACCAGTGGCATCCTGGCCTGGATCAGGAAAAGTGTGGCCAGCAGGACAAGGGAAGTTATTCCTTCCCTATACTCAACATTGGTCAGGCCACACCTTGAGTGCTGTGTCCAGTTCTGGGCTGCTCCATTCAAGAGAGATGTTGAGGTGCTGGAAGGTGTCCACAGAAGGGTGATGAAACTGGTGAGGGGCCTGGAACACAGCCCTGTGAGAAGAGGCTGAGGGAGCTGGGGGTGTGCAGCCTGGAGAAGAGGAGGCTCAGGGGGGACATCATTGCTGTCTACAACTACCTGAATGAAGACTGTAGCCAGTTTGGCTTGGTCTCTTCTGCCAGGCAAGCAGCAACAGAACAAGGCGACACAGTCTCAAGTTGTGGTGGGGGAGGTCTAGGCTGGATTTTAGGAGAAAGTTATTGCCAGAGAGAGTGATTGACATTGGAATGAGCTGCCCAGGGAGGTGGTGGAGTTGCCATCCCTGGAGGTGTTCAAGCAAAGCCTGGCTGAGGCACTTAGTGCCATGGTCTAGTTGATTGGATAGGCCTGGGTGCTAGGTTGGACTGGATGATCTTGGAGGTCTCTTCCAAGTTGATTCTATGATTCTAAGGCAGCAGGAGCATTGATGCTTCGTCCTCCCTAATTGCAACATGACCAGATGTGGACTTCTTGAAAATGTTGACTTTTGTTTTGTTTTGTTTTCCTGAGGAGAGTGAATATTAGGATTATTAACGGAACACAGACAAAAATGGTGTGAATACATTGGAGTTCTGGATATTACCATAAAACCTTCATCTTCAGAGAATTACAAGTTACCAGCTGTGCTCTTATCAAGAATTGCCTTCTTACTACTGTTATATGTACAAAAAAAAAAACCAAAACCAAAAAGGAGTGGTGTTATTTCAGCTGACAGGGACATTAATATTGTTAATATTCCTTATTTTTTAAATCACCTTAAATCCCCAAAGAATAAATGTCCAAAGGATTGCTAATCCAAATTATGTGGCGCTCAAAGTGATCAAATAAAATCTTACAAAATGCAGTTGTTATATTCTATAGGGTTTTTTCCTCTGCATTTTGCAGCAGCCACACAGAAACAGCCTCTAAGTGCAGGTAGAAACAGGCAGCACAACTGTGTGCATGCTGTAAATGCATTGCTTTGTGTATTTCTTTTATCACCTGCAATGCAGATATTCGTGCCCATAACTTTGAAAATGTGAGGTTTAGTGTACAATGTATTGCTTATGTAATCTTCATGTCCAATCTCTAATTTGACGTTTGATCTTAAGCAGGAATTTTGCTCATCTGAAAATACTTGGCTCAATCTTTGGTTCTGCATGTATTTAGGTATGGTCAGGCTATCTAGCTGAGGGACACTGCTTCTGTAGTCAACACATTAAAGGGGGTCAAAGAGATAGTACCGTGAATGATACTGGAAGGTGTCCAGAGAAGGGCAATGAAGCTTGTGAGGGGCCTGGAACACAGCCCTGTGAGGAGAGGCTGAGGGAGCTGAGGGTGTTTGGCCTGGAGAAGAGGAGCTCAGGGGTGACCTTATTGCTGTCCACAACTACCTGAAGGGAGGCTGTAGCCAGGTGGTGTTGGTCTCTTTTCCCAGGCAACCAGCAACAGAAGAAGGGGACACAGTCTCAAGTTGTGGTGGGGGAGGTCTAGGCTGGATGTTAGGAGGAAGTGGTTGCCAGAGAGAGTGATTGGCATTGGAATGGGCTGCCCAGGGAAGTGGTGAAGTTGCTGTCCCTGGAGGTGTTCAAGGAAAGCCTGGATGAGGCCCTTAGTGCCATGGTCTATTTGATTGGCCAGCGGTGGGTGCTAGGTTGGACTGGGTGATCTTGGAGGTCTCTTCCAACCTGGTTGATTCTGTGATGAGGTTTTATTTCCTAACCAGATATCCCTTTACTATCTAGGGTTTTATGGGCACCACTTCAGCACAACTTTAGAGAAAGCTCAGAATGACTCTTTGAAGGAGTCACATTTACACAAAGATCCACATACGCTTATGCATATAAAGAGTTCTCATATAATTGCTGTGAAGCCAAGCCACATTCTTTTTAGCACTCAATATTGCCTGGCTGATGGAGTGAAGCTAGCAGAGTACTAATGGGACAATTGACATGAACGAGTAAAACACATTTATACTTTTCTCAGCATCTGAAGCACAGATGGCTTTACTCTGCAGCTAATCCCTGCCAGTAGCATACAAGGAGCTTTAAAAAAGAAATAACAGACATAGTTCTTGTAATTAAGAACCGCAGTTTGTAATATTATAAAGTGTCTTGTATTTATCCTAATTTATCCTATCTTAAAAAGAGTACCTTTCTAACCATCATTTTATGTAGGAATTTGTATTTCTTTAATTAAGGTTCTGTCAGATGTTTAAGATATTTTTACTCTATCAAATATATGCAGAATCATCTCTGATTTTCCCATTTCTTTTTTCTTCCTGACCATCCTATGCATTTAAAACAAAATAATGTAAAAAGTTTGAGTGAACAAGATCATTTCTATTATAGGGACAGAGACACCATATCCTTTTGTGCTTTGCAATCATAGAATCATAGAATCAACCAGGTTGGAAAAGACCTCCAAACTCATCCAGTCCAACCTAGCACCCAGCCCTATCCAGTCAACTAGACCATGGCACTAAGTGCCTCAGCCAGGCTTTTCTTGAACACCTCCAGGGACAGCGACTCCACCACCTCCCTGGGCAGCCCACTCCAGTGGCAAATCACTCTCTCTGTGAAGAACTTCCTTGTCTGTTACAGTTCCAAAATGCACAAACTGGAAATATCACTGACATTGCAACATTCAATCCTAGGGTAAAATGCACTTGTTTAAAAATATGGATGATAATTTACTCTGAAATATTGTGAAATCTTCAGAATAAATAAATCAGCAAATACTGCTTGACCCTGCCCTAATCAGTAATAGCCTGCAAAATAAGATAAAGGTTATTAAAATAATCCTTTTATTGAAAGAGAAAATTAGATAAGTTGTACTGATTGACTCTAAAGCCCTCCTAGGGACATGTAAAATGAAGAATAAACTCGACTTTATCTAGTCCAAAAAGCCTTAAGAAATCCTCACAGCTGGAGCATCACCAATAATTGCATTTTTACTTTTTGGCTCTATTTTGCTAACTCTTTCCAGTCATTTATAGTGGTATTATGTGAGATGTGAACTTTAAAGAACATGTTTTCATATATTTGCTATTGACAGCTATAAATTTAATTTACATTGCACTACACTGCTTGAAATGCTACAAGAACTACTTGTATAAAATATGCTGCTTTACAAAAAAAAACAGCAGCTTGGCTGTTTTATTTCTTGCTGAACTAGTACAGATCTATTGCTCCTGAGCACTCTTCCTCACCTCCTTCACCATATAAACTCAATCTTAGAATCATAGAATCAAGCAGGTTGGAAAAGACCTCCAAGATCATCCAGTCCAACCTAGCACCCAGCCCTAGCCAGTCAACTAGACTATGGCACTAAGTGCCTCATCCAGTCTTTTCTTGAACTCCTCCAGGGATGGTGACTCCACCACCTCCCTGGGCAGCCCATTCCAATGGCAAATCACTGTGAAGAACTTACTCTTTTACCTTGAATGTTCATTTTCCTTAATCACAGCATAGTTGGGTGTCCTGGAGATCTGAGTTTAGCATAAAAAGGAGAAACTAAAATGTAGATTGCAAAAAAAATTAAAATGTTTTTCTCTCTTAGTTTCAGTACATTCCTTTTACAGTTTGTAACATCCATCACAGGTATCTCACATTGCCCCTTGTTACACATGGGGTGAATTTTGGATGCCCAAATCTATAAAACAGACAAATTATGTGAGAATTGAGGAAGATAATTTTATTTTATGTTTTGAACTTGTCCAAATTTGGTAAACAGTTCAGGACATGAGTCCCTAGATTCTTTATTGTTGATACAAATCAACAATTAATAGGTGAATTAAAAAAGAAGAGCTTCTCAAACCTGAAACCTCTGAAATAGAAAATGTCATACTAGAGAGTGTTTGACAACATAGGTTTAAATTCATACTAAACCAAACTGATTAGATTGCTTCCACAAATATGTATGCACCAGATTTATGATAGTAAAAACAAAACCCTCTTTCATCGTTCAAATGGTAAGAACATTTCAAATGCTCGGAACACATACATGTGAAATATTTACAGCAAACAAAAGAGCGTCAGGATGCATTGCAAACAAAAACTTAACTCAGAATGTAAATGGTTACAGAAAGGGAGTAATATGTATAGTATTTTTTGGAGCCAGCTATTATTCTTAGAATCACAGAATGAACCAGGTTGGAAGAGACCTCCAAGATCATCCAGTCCAACCTAGCACCCAGCCCTATCCAGTCAACTAGATCATGGCACTAAGTGCCTCAGTCAGGCTTTGCTTCAACACCTCCAGGCACGGCGACTCCACCACCTCCCTGGGCAGCCCATTCCAATGGCAAATCACTTTGCTTGCTTTCAAATCCTGACAATATCAGTATTCTCCAGTTTGATTGGTGACTGGGCTGAACTTACCCTAATTGCTTTTAGGAACAAAGACAAGAGAATGGCTACCTCTATTGTTTGGATAGCTGTCACAGCTTCCAGGATGTCTGTTTCCATGTTATCTAGTGAGAGAATAAAATAGAATGGCAACAAACCAAATACAGTGAAAAATGTTTGTTGTATTTGGCCCAAACCAGCTGTTGTTTGCAGATAAAATCTGGTTTGAAAAACAAGAACCAGCCAGGTGAATTTTGGAAATTGAAGAACAATGGATAGAGTAGATGTAGCACTTACAAATATTATAAAGATATATGCCACAGTCAGACTTGCCTATTACGGTGATTTAGTTCATGTGTCAAGGCACATATTCATCTCTGCCCAGATACTGTAGAGGCTTGGGTAACAGCTTGTCCTGTCCTTGTTTATTTGTTAATTTATAACATCTCAGTTCCCAGCACAAGTAAAGGCAGGCCTGGACACTTCTTTGTTCTGCCTTATTCTTTCTTTTTTCCCCCTTTTCTTTACACTGTTGTGCTCCCAATTCTGACAATGGAGTTGTAGATTGACCCTCTTTCCCCTCTTGCCCTGACTTGTCTTTGAATGCTTCCTTTGATGCGTTTAGACTGAGAAGGCCAAATCTATGTTTCCCAGCAAGGGATCATCGTTTTCTGCAGCATTGCTCTGCTAGTAGGTTAAGAGGAAACAGTTTAAAATATGTTAGGATGATGATTGTTTAGGAGCAATGATATTGTCTTGAGCAAAAAAAAAAAAAAAGACTTCTGCAGGAATGGAAGACTTTAAAGTCCTTTAACAGCAAGAGATCATATTGTTTTGCTGCTGAGATCTGTGCTTGTTTTAATTGGCTGTGTATACGATGTGGTTTTTCTTAGAAATGCCCTTTTTCTAGATTCCCTCAGTCGTTGCTTATCTCAGATCCACAAATATCCATGCTTCCTGTGTGTAATATGTACATTTGCTCCATTTCAAACATGCTCACACTCAAAGTTTATTTCACATGGGACACCGTGAAAACAAAGTCACATTAAGCCTGACTTTTTTTTTCCTGACTCGATGTTTCATTAAATAAGTTCATAGTGAGTTCAGCTCTCTAGTCTTACCCTTCAGTATAAATTTGTTTCTGTTATTTATTGTAACATAAGAGTTTAGATGTTATTTCAAGTTCTTACCATTCTAACCTTTTTTGAGTTGCTTTGCCTATTGCAACATCATGCCACGCATTGCTAGAAAAGTCTTTTGCAAAGTTCACAATGTGTTCTGAGCCTGCACAAAGTACAGCAAACTTAACATATTGCAAAGTAGTAATGTAGCAAAAAAAAGTTATTCCCTTGCTTAAATTTTATCATGAGGCCTGTGCTAGGAATTTTCTCTATCTCAACAATTGCATAGAAGAGAGCAACGTAGTTTTTACGTGGTTTAAGGCTTACAGAATTATGAAGTGATTGGATTTTATCTAGTGAGTTTTAAAATATTTTGACAACTTGAGAGCTAGAATATTTGTCAGCTAACTTACAACGTATGAGAGCTTAGTGGTCCTTTTCTCTGACCAACTTTTTAGTTTATGTTCAAGTTATGTTTAGTTTATGTTCATGTTACGTAGTTACGTGCAGCAGCTCCACCATGCATACTAGTGGTTAGACTCTTTTCTTGCTATATCATACAAGTCCACTTCCTTCCCTAGAACCAGTGATACAAAGAAGTCTTAAGCTGAAAAACTCAGTGATGTATTGCAGGAGAGGTTTTGTAGGAATAATTTGGGGACGCCATATTTGCAGAAGACAACAAAGAGGAAAAGTCATGTATGCAATAGTACTGTGTAGTATCTACCAATCTATTGTCTGGCCAGCTTTGCTTAAGTTTTGGGTTGTTTCTTTTGATTAATGAAAGCATAACAATTCTGACAGCAGTTTGGGAAAAAACAACTTGGTAATTATGTTTTTACACTAGAATAAGATTTGAGAAGATGAACTAGCAGGATAGTCTAAGAACAATAAAACATTTTGCAATACCTAGCAATATCTAGTCTATTTTAGTATGTTACTACAAAAAATGACTACAGAGGTATTTGTGTTGCTGTGAGGTAGCATGACGATAGAGGATGCATCTGCAGACTACATTTCAGAGCCTACTTTCAATCTTGTAAATGTAGATAGGAAATGATTTAGTAATTTACAATCAGTTTTTCTCAGCGCTTCGTGACATGAGTGTGCTGGTAGAGTCTTTTATGACTGAATGGGCAGAAGCTTTTTTAGGCTTCTCTTACAGTCAGCAGACACTTCTAGTGGAAGAGTTGTCTCCTCCTGCAGTAGATGTCTGTGGTAGTTCAGATGGGCTAGTGCCTTAAACTGGTGTCTGTTTCTCTCCACTGGCTATAGAGAGAGCTGAGAGGGACAAGGAGGCTTTTACTCTAACACTGTAAATACTGGACAGAGCCAGTAGTAGATGGTACAAAAACCTATACCCAAGCATGGTTGATGAACTTTGTTTCCTTCTGGAGAAGTGATTGATGAGGACTGTTGGAATGAACAGAGACTTTTGAGTTACGGTTTTCTGATCCTGGTGTCATCAAAGCCTGCAACTCTTAATTGCTGCAGATTTCAGTTTTCCTGGTCTTAGATTATGTCCACTTAAGAAAATACTGCTCCCCAGTAAAAAGAGAGAGCCTTATTGGACAAACAGGATCAGAACTTTCATATGATACAGTGTTTAATGTGCGTGATAGGATAAATAGAGAAATATAACTATTATTGAAACTATAATCAAAATAACTAAAAGACATTAAAACACCCCAAAACCTATGTATAATGTAATGATTGAAGCCCTAATGGAAGGAACAAGTCTGATAAACTCTTCTGTAGTCAAATAGCTGTCCAGAGATCTGCACAAAAGCAAGAGTATGCTTTGATGTCCTAGTGGACTGAGATACAATATGAGTCAGTTAAAAAACGAAACCTTGGTAAGAAGGGTATCTAGATATATATGTGTATATATATATATACATGTGCATAGATAATTTTCCTTTTGAAGAGTTCAAGTTAACATCTGGTACAAAATGTTAACCTGGTACAGGCTGGGGACAGAGTGGCTGGAGAGCAGCCAGGAAGAAAGGGACCTAGGGGTGCTGGTAGATAGCAGCTGAACATGAGCCAGCAGTGTGCCCAGGTGGCCAAGAGAGCCAATGGCATCCTGGCCTGGATCAGGATGAGTGTGGCCAGCTGGACAAAGGAGGTTATTCTTCCCCTGTACTCAGCACTGGTCAGGCCTCACCTTCAGTGCTTTGTCCAGTTCTGGGCAACTCCATTCAAGAGAGATGTTGAGATACTGAAACGTGTCCAGAGAAGGGCAACAAAGCTGGTGAGGGGGCTGGAGCACAAACCCTATGAGGAGAGGCTAAGGGATCTGGGGGTGTTTAGTCTGGAGAAGAGGAGGCTCAGAGCTGACCTCATTGCTGTCTGCAACTACCTGAAGGGAGGCTGTAGCCAGATGGGGGGTGGTGTCTTCTGCCAGGCAACCAGGAACAGCATAAGGGGACACAGTGTCAAGTTGTGGCAGGGGAGGTCTAGGTTGGATGTCAGGAGAATGTTCTCAACAGAGAGAGTGATCGGCATTGGAATGGGCTGCCCAGGTAGGTGGAGTCACCGTCTCTGGAGTTCTTCAAGCAAAGCCTGTCTGAGGCCTAGTTGATTGGCTAGTGCTGGGTGCTAGGTTGGCCTGGATGATCTTGGAGGTCTCTTCCAATCTGGTTGCTTCTATGATTCTAAAAAAACCTGACCTGAATTTCTGTATCCTATCAGCATTAGTCTAAAAATAACTTCAAAAAGTGTAAAAGACCACAAAGCCAACAAAAGAGGGCCCAGGGTATTATAGTTGCTCTTAATCATGGATTTTTGGGGGGGTTGTTTGTTTGTTTTTTACTTACTTTATAATCTGTTCACAGATTATCTGTGAAACTTTAATCTTAGAAGTCGCCAAGGTTTGTTTTTTTTTCCCATTGTGATGTCAGAACTGATCAGATCTGATTGTTACAAAGATCCCGCTAAGGAGTTTAGCACTAATTGTCAGAAGATGCCTGTGCTTAAAAAAAAATTAGGCCAGTGCTTGTGACCATGCTGTTAATTTCATGTGTTGTTCAAGGCATGTTTCAGCTGTGGGAATCAGGTGTAGATTCTGATTAAGCACACATGGAGGGGCAGTAGTTTTTCTTGGTGTTGCAGAATCTTCTGAGCTGTAAGTGAAACCATCGAAAGCGGGAAGGGTTAATTGTATGGGAATCCCTGTATTCAAATGCCTCTTGTACACAAAATATATGTAGTGCTAGAAAATATCCTATTGTCAATCCAAATAGAACACAAACTAAAATGAGATAATTGGGAAGGTGCCCATAAAGTCAGCCTGAATATATTATCACAAGTATATGTGAGATAATATTTGTTTTAAAAAGATTCTATGGCACTGTAAACTCAGTCTCATTAGAGACTGCATTTAAAAGGCTTATAAAGTTACTCATTAATGTTATCTTGTTGTATCTCCACAGCTTTTTCATTAAAGAAAATTCAGCAGAAAGCATTTTCTCCTGATAGCAGGAACCAATTTGCAATAAATGTTCTGGAAACCACTAGGGAAGCCATTACTGAGGTCTAATAAAAACAGACAAGCGTAACTTGTTCTATATTTTTGTTTCAATCACATACAGATGAGACCCCGCTCTCCACACCAACCGCAAGAGACAGCCTTGACAAACTTTCCCTAACTGGGCATGGGCAGCCGCTACCTCCGGGTTTTCCATCTCCTTTCCTATTCCCTGATGGATTGTCCTCCATAGAGACCCTTCTGACTAACATCCAGGTAGGCCTTTCTGTAGATCAGCTTAAAGAGATGGAAACGAGCCAGTTGCAGATTTGTCTGAATTAATATAACCATTCTGGCTCAAGCAGTTCAGAAGATAATTTGGATCAACTAATTTACTGAAACTTTCCAGTAATTTAGGTTTTAAAAGAACCACAGCAAACAAACAAATTTAGAAGCTGTCAGATACAGTACATAAAAATACAGATTGTATATTAAGCCACAGCAGAGAATCCAATGAAAATTACACTGGTGTGTTTAACAACATTTGCTCTTTTTATTACAGGCTATTGAAATCTATCTTACTGTTTAACTTTATCTCATTTGCTACGCAAGGAAACATTTCTTTAATAAATAGTTATTTTCAATTGCTGGAGTGCCAAGATGGAAATAATATTTAAAGCTATTTGAAATGTGTTTCCCGGGAAAAAAGCATTCACAGAAAGTTATTTCTTTTATAAAGAAGCTCATTTCACTGTCTTCAAAGAATAGACTTCAAAGGGTATTACCAAATTTTCTGCAGATTTCCTATTCAGTAGTCACGATGTCTAATGTGTGTGTATAGCACAGCCCAATTCCAATATCATAGAATCACAGAATCAGTCAGGGTTGGAAGGGACCACAAGGAGTGTCTAGTTCCAAGCCCCCTGCCATGGACAGGGACACCCTCCCCTAGAGAAGCCTGGCCAGAGCCTCATCCAGCCTGGCCTTAAACACCTCCAGCAATGGGGCCTCAACCACCTCCCTGGGAAACCCATTCCAGGCTCTCACCACTCTCATGCTCAACAACTTCCTCCTCGTGTCCAGCCTGGAGCTGCCCATCTCCAGCTTTACTCTGTTCCCCCTAGTCCTGTCACTCCCTGAGAGCCTGAAAAGTCCTTCCCTAGCTTTTTTGTAGCCCCCCTTCAGAAGGCCTGGAAGGCCTCCTTTTTTGCAGACTGAACAGCCCTAACTCTCTCAGTCTGTCCTCACAGTAGATGTGCTCCAGCCCTCTGATCATCCTCGTGGCCCTTCTCTGGACACACTCCAGTATCTCCACAGCCCTCTTGGAATTGGGGTTCCAGCACTGAATGCAGTACTCCAGTTGGGGTCTCAGTAGAGCAGAGTAGAGGGGGAGAATCGCCTCCCTTGACCTGCTGGCCACACTTCTCCTGATGCAGCCCAGTCTCTGGTTGGCCTTCTGAGCTGCAAATGCACACTGCTGGCTCATGTTGAGCTTCTCATCCAGCAGCACCCCCAAGTCCCTCTCCTCAGGGCTGCTCTCCAGCCACTCACTGCCCAGCCTGGATTTTTGCTTGGGATTGCCTCAACCCAGATACGATTTAAAGTATACACTAGCACATAGCTTGCAGCCAGGATGCTAGTGTGTCATATTAGAATGAAGAATTTTTTCATCAAAAACTCAGTGATCATGTGTTCCTCAGATGCAACTTTTCCATGCTTGAGAGTTGCATGCAGAAGCAAAATGATAGTGCAAGAAGTACTGCAGCTGTATTGTACTCAATCCAAATAAGCCTCCTTTGCACAGCTACTAAGATCTAATGTGTTTGTCAGAATTTTTTTCCTTATTGATTTCTGCAAATACATGAAATCAATTATTTTCTGTTCAGCAAGGGTTATGACTGCATAAGAGTAGGGCTGCATCCTACTCACCTCAATTTCTTAGGCAATCTCATTAAAGTTTATGGCACTTCAGAGCTGTTTTATGAAAAGTATATGATGCATTCATTGGTGCTGTTTTGAGCTCTAATAACCAAAAAATGCTGCTATTTAAGAATCAAGTATTGCTATATCTGGTCTGAAAAAGCATATTTGTGGTGATTCTTTGTGGTTCCAAAACTTACGGTCCTAAATATCTAAATCATAAAACAAGGTAATTCCACAGCCGTTAACATTCTTCTAACAGATCTGTTGCAATGTGTAAAGGATGTATTATTTCCTAAAGGAAGAAATGCAGTTGTCAGAGTATGTAATGCTTTAGCTGTGCGTGCAGGTGCTGGGAAGTTCGTAGTAATGTTTTTGACAAATATGTGCACTCAATGTCTCTAGGCAGCAACCTAATGAGCAAAGCATTCAGCATCAACAGGTTAGCTATTCTGGTGAGTGAATACGAGAGGCTAGCACTACTTCAGGATAAATGACCACGATTAATTTGCCAAGAAGGCATTGGGTTTTTGATTTTTTTTTTTTTTTTGTTATTTTGTTGTTGTTGTTGTCTTCAGATTTTTGTTTGTTTTTAAAGAGGGAGCTGGGATTGTTTAGCCTGGAGAAGAGGAGGCTCAGGGGAGACCTTATTGCTGTCTACAACTACCTGAAGGGTGGTTGTGGCCAGGAGGAGGTTGCTCTCTTCTCTCAGGTGGCCAGCACCAGAACGAGAGGACACAGCCTCAGGCTGTGCCAGGGGAGATTTAGGCTTGAGGTGAGGAGAAAGTTCTTCACTGAGAGAGTCATTGGACACTGGAATGGGCTGCCCGGGGAGGTGGTGGAGTCGCCGTCCCTGGGGCACTTCAAGGCAAGGTTGGACGTGGCACTTGGTACCATGGTCTAGCCTTGAGCTCTGTGGTAAAGGGTTGGACTTGATGATCTATGAGGTCTCTTCCAACCCTGATGATACTGTGATACTGTGAAAACTAAACCCAACAATACTCTAACAATATCCAGAGTGAAGAGCTGAAATGAAAGGTAACATCATAAAGTGAACAGACTTCTTCCTGATTTCTCTCGTCGTGCTTCTGTACTAACTGCTCTTTGACTTGATGTTTCACATGACAACAATCATCTATCAGGGTAAATGGGTGGGACATAAGTCCTTATGGATTTTTTTCAGTATGCCCCCATGTCAGGTTACATGGTTTCCACAGATCTCTGACAATCCTTTAATAAACCATCAAGGCATTTTCCTCATACACACATGACTCTAAGCCCTGGTGGGACAATATTCTAAAGCCACTTCAAAAAGGAAAAAAAATAATGTAAAAAGAGCTGTCTGTGTAGAAGTTCTTAGTTATTTTCTTCAGTTACAGTAGAATCTATTGTGATGGTTTGGGTCTGCCCCACCCCTCACATTTAAGAAAATCACCCAGACTAGACTCAGCCAAGCTGGAAATTAAGAATGAAGCTTTACAGTATCACAGTACCACAGTATCACCAAGGTTGGAAGAGACCTCACAGATCATCAAGTCCAACCCTTTACCACGGAGCTTTATATTTACAGCTTAACACAATATCCAAGTAGGTATTTAAAATAGATACATCTATAGACAGAAATACACAGGTTTTAAAAAGTAATATACAACAACCCTCCCAGAAACAAGAGTCCCCAGGAGGAGCTCCCAACCACCCTTCCCTTCCATCCTTCTGCCTTACCCCAGGCTTTGCCTTATGTTCAAGGTGAGTTTGGGGAATCAGCCAAGAGGGGTTAGGACACAGAAGGATTACTCACACAGACAGCAAGTTAGAGAGAGAAGGGAAGTCTTACAGTTGCTGAAGAGCTTAGGTGATTGAACATGTTGCCTAAATGTACTTATTTGCATTTTAGAAATCTGACTATTACTTCAAAACTGGCCACTAAATGTGAGCCAAGCTGTCCATGCTGAATTTAAGTGGATAGCCCCAGATCACTAAGCCAGAATTATAGGCAAATGTTAGACAAACCTTGAGCAACCTGCTCTAGTGAGAGGTGTCCCTGCCTACGGCAGAGGGTTGGAGCTGGATGATACTTGAGGTTCCTTCCAACCTATACTATTCTGTGATTCTATGAAACCTCTTTGCTGTTACTGTCATCAGGTGATGGTAGTTAGTTTTATTTCCTTTTGTATATGACAGAAATATTTCCCTTACTTCTCCATAAGTACTTATTGAAACAAAAGTATGTTTCATTATTAATAAATTTAAGGAGATGATAACAATATACAGTACCTAGAACAGCCAAGGTTTATTTCTTCTCTGAGAATCATAGAATCAGCCAGGTTCAAAGAGATTTCCAAGATCATCCAGTCCAACCAATAACCCAGGCTTGTCCAATCAACTAGACCATGGCACTAAGTACCTCAGCCAGGCTCTTCTTGAACACATCCAGGAATGGGACTGCTGAAATACAAACAATAAACTATAATAAAATCTAATTAAACAAATACACACATAAAATAATTGAGTTGGGAACGTATTTTCTTATTCATGTGTGTATCTGCACATCTGAAAGAGGAAATAAATTCCCCCCGAGAGCTAAATTTAAACAATATATCTGTTCCTTCCCAATATATATCTGTTGATTTCTTCCAGATTAAGTGCTGGAAGCCTATGTGCAGGGACAATGAAGAGTGTGGGTAACAGCAAAATGCTGTGTGGGTTCTAGCAAGAAGGCTGAAGATGCTTCCATACTAAGGTCTCCCTTTTGAATGATGGCCCAATTATAGAATGAATCATAGAATCATAGAATGGTCTAGGTTGAAAGGCACCTCAAGGATCATCCAGCTCCAACCCACTGCCGTAGGCAGGGACACCTCTCACTACAGCAGGTTGCTCAAGGCTTCATCCAACCTGGCTCCAAGGAGGAAGCAGCCACAGCCTCCCTGGGCAACCTATACCAGTGTCTCACCACCCTCACTGTAAAGCACTTCCTCCTAACATCCAGTCTAAATTTCCCCTCTTCCAGTTTAAACCCATTACCCCTTGTCCTGTCATTACAAGACCTTGTCAGTAGTCCCTCCCCAGCCTCCCTGTAGGCCCCCTTCAGGTACTGGAAGGCCACTATAAGGTGTCCTCAAATCCTTCTCTTCTCCATACTGAAGAGCCCCAACTCTCATAGCCTGTCCTCATAGCAGAGCTGCTGCAGCCCTCTGAGCATCCTCGTGGCCCTCCTCTGGACTCTCTCCAACAGTTCCATGTCCCTCTTGTGTTGGAGGCTCCAGAACTGCACACAGTACTCCAGGTGAGGTCTGAGGAGAGCAGGGCAAAGGGGGAAAATCACCTCCCTTACCCTGCTGGCCACACTTCTCTTGATGCAGCCCAGGACACAGTTGCTGTCTGGGTGTGGCCGTTTGAGCTGATCCTCTAGCTCAGACATAGGGGAGAGATGAACATTCCAGGGATAGGCCACATAAATGGCAACAATAGATAAATTAATATAATTTCATTGGAGCATCAAGAACTTAATGTCTAGAAGCACAGTTTGTTCTGCCCCTTCTCCTGCTGGCTTCTGCTGCTGCAGCTTCGCCGATCTTCCCCGGCTGCTGTTTTGGCTACTGCTGCTTCTGCTGCTTCGCCGCTGCTTGACCCCTCCCCCATCTCCCTTAAGGTTATTGTATTGTTTTTTTTTTTTCTTCCTTCCTTCTCTAGTTATTGTTTCTCTTTACATTATTATACTTATATTATAAGAAAATACAATTTCATCTTTCCCTGACTTTCAAAAAGTAGGGGGATTTGTGTTGTGAATTTTCTTCCCGGGGAGGGATCAGCCCAAACCCAGGACACTGGGCTGCATGTGCACACTGTCAGCTCATGTTCAGCTTTTCATCAACCCAGATCCCCAGGTCCTTTTCCTCAGGGCTGCTCTCAGCCATTCGCCACCCACCAAAGTATGTTACAGCCACAGCCTTTCATGGTACTGTGATATTCTTGGGTAATAGTAATGGGGACTTTTTTAGCTTTTAGAGTCTGAACCTTTACTGTCCCTGAGCTGAATTTCTATCAGTGTCAAAGAGATTAATTAGTTGCACCCTGATAGTTATACTTTTCTATCAAGAATGTGTTGTATTGACACAGTCTTGTTGCTAAGTATTTTTAAAGAGATATGTAAAGTAAGTTGCAAGTGTCCCATTGATATTAATAAAAGAAATGTGCCATTACAAACTGAATTCCCCTATGAAAACAATGCAAACTACTGGCTTTATTGCTGGGAGTCTTCAGCACTGGTACCATCTCAGAGTAAATACGCAAGAGAAAAATATTGCAAACACTGGATAAAGTAAAAATCACAGATTTACTTCATGTTATTTTATTTGTCTTCCTCTAAAATCCAAGAGAATGACTCTGTTTTTCACAGAAAGTATTATCACTGATAGGTAATACTGGCTTTAAGTCCGAACTCAAGTTTGAAGTACATTTAATGTCTATAGGATCAGTACACTGCCCTACCATGAGGGTGCTTCATTGGAGTATGAGAAGAATCATCAATCACATATCAAGTTAAGTTTTGTATGGAAAATTTCTCAAGAATCTGTCATTGGAAAAATGTTCAAACAAACAAATCAGAATTATTTATAAATCTCCAGAGGAAAAATATCCATATTTGACATTATGTTGAAATAAAAATTGAACACAGAGGGGAAGCATGGCATGCCATGCTAAATCCTGGCTCCAAGTCGAGCCATACTGTATTAAAATCAAATCTGGAACCTGAGCATGTTCGCTACAATTATCATTACCCTGCCTCCATAACATCTGACCTTCCCTAAAGGGAAATATTTTCTTTTTGTTAATGTCCTGTGTTGCAGTGCATTTCCCATTGTCATTGGCAGCATATTGATTTAATATCAGGTTAGAGGATTAGCCGTAGCAAATACAAGTTGGACATACTGTATTTTGTATAATCTTTTACAGTTGATCCACTGGGAGAATTAATAGAATTTTCTGCAGCTCTGAAATTGCTATTCCCGTTCCAAGGGCCACTGATGATTTTTAGATGCTATACTTTTTTTAGTTGTTTTTCTCACCCCCTTCTGCAATGAATACATGGAGATATTGAATGTTTCCAGTATTTTTGTATTAGAGCTGTCATTGGCAGCAGCAGCACTTTTGCATATGCATCAGTTTGGCTCTAGTGCAGATTTTTTTTTCCACATTGGACGCCTACTGATGTGCACTGATTTAACTTCTAAAAATGAAACTTAATTTTGTGTAGCTTATAAGTAGTCCCTAGTGGCTCTTGGCTCCAAAAAGCTAATATTTTTCAGACATAATCAGCAGCAATAGGTAATGTATTACCATTAGCCATGTGAGCAGCAAGGATGAGAAAAGAAAAGGCTGGAGGAGGAAGTCTGTTGTAGAGATCCAGTAGAAAATGTAGTATGCTTATAGCAGCTTCATACTTCACAGCAGTTCTCAACATAAAATTGCACACATCAGTGTTATGCTCTGGCATTATTCTCCATGTTTATTCATAATGATTCTTTCATATTTAAAGAACACCAAAATATTGTGTTTTGTCAGCCAAGGACAATGACAGTTTAATAGTAATTTATTTTAAACTGCTACTGATAATGCAACCAATCAACACATTAAGTGGTGCCAACATTGGCATCTTGCTAAATAATCTCCAAGCTTTGCACCGAGAGTACATGTTTCAAAGATAAGTCAACAAGAGCAATCAGAGCAGAAAATTAGAATTTGGTATCTTAGAATTAAAATACAGCTAAACTAAAGTTTTAATTGGGGTGATCTAAAAGGGCACTTGATGTAATGATCTCTTTCATTTGTTACTAATTGTTTGTTCCTGATGAAGAAAAAACATGTAGATGAATGTAGCTGAACTGAGCAAAGATGGCAGTTGTTTTAGCAGTGTGGTTTCATTGTAAGCAAGATGGATTGCAAGAGTTTGGGATGGGGGTATTTGCAACTTTAAACTTATCTTGACAGTGCACTTTCCATCAACAAGTATTTTTAATGTAATTTAATATCATCTGTGGATTATAAATGATATAGATGAATCACATGTTCCAGTAAGTGATGAATTGGAGATTAAAATATTCTACAGTTCAAGCATCATCAGTAAGTTTGCAGATGACACCAAGCTAGGAACAGGTGTGGATCTGTTGGAGGGTAGGAGAGCCCTGTAGAGGGACCTTGACAGGCAGAGGCCAATGGGATGAGATTTAACAAGACCAAGTGCAGGGTCCTGCACTTTGGGCACAATAAATCCAAGCAGCACCTACAGGCTGGGTACAGAGTGGCTGGAGAGCAGCCAGGAAGAAAGGGATCTGGGGGTACTGCTAGATAGTAGGCTGAACATGAGCCAGCAGTGTGCCCAGGTCACCAGGAGAGCCCATGGTATCCTGGCATGGATCAGGAAGAGTGTGGCCAATAGGACGAGGCAGGATGTTCTTTCCCTGTACTCAACACTGGTCAGGCCACACTTTGAGCACTGCATCCAGTTCTGGGCTCCTCAAATGAAGAGAGATGTTGAGGTGCTGGAACGTGTCCAGAGAAGGGTGATGAAGCTTGTGAGGGGCCTGGAACACAGCCCTGTGAGGAGAGGCTGAGGGAGCTGGGGGTGTGCAGCCTGCAGAAGAGGAGGCTTAGGGCAGACCTCATTGCTGTCTACAACTACCTGCAGGGAGGCTGTAGCCAGGTGGGGTTGGTCTCTTCTGTCAGGCAAGCAGCAATAGAACAAGGGGATACAGTCTCAAGTTGTGCAGGGGGAGGTATAGGATGGATGTTAGGATGAAGTTCTTCCCAGTGAGAGTGGTTTGCCATTGGAATGGGCTGCCCAGGGAAGTGGTGGAGTCACTGTCCCTGGAGGTGTTCAAGCAAAGAGTGTCTGAAGCACTTAGTGCCATGGTCTAGTTGATTGGCCAGGGCTGGATGCTAGGTTGGTCTGGATGATCTTGGAGGTCTCTTCCAACCTGGTTGATTCTATGATTCATATATTGATATGCAACTTTGACTTCAATTTCTTACTATGTCAAATGCATCCCATATGGAAAAGATAGTTTATGATGATTGTAAATAGAGGAGAATAGGTTGGGGGAAGGGGGTAGAATTCAAGTAGTTACTAAGTTTTAAAATGAAAGTAGATTGGAGAGGCTTTACAGATATTTCAAATTGTATTTTACCTTGATTGTGCCTGTAGGGCTTTGTGTTTAGCTTTATGTGGTTTCTTCAATAGCTATCTGGGTTTAACGTTCAGCACAGAGTATTTTTAAATAGCATTTGTTTTTCTCAAAGAAAACTGCTAAAACTGTAAAGGTATTTGTAAGCACATTGGTTGTGTTAGCCATTGTTAGATATTTCCAATGCGATTCTGTACTTAGGTAGTGTATACAATTTTGATAACTATCTGGCCTCGTAGTCCGAAGGTGTTGAGTTCTTTCAGCTCCTGTGGATTTTAATAGATTGAAGTGTAATAGAGCTGGAAAGCATAAAGCTCTGAATGAGACAGCACTCGAGGCAACAATTTAGTTAAGAATGAGGGGTACTGAAAATAACAGGCTTAAAAGAGGAGTGTGAAGGAGGCAAATTTCAAAGCAGGCATTGACATGGGGAAGACTGGTGGGATCAATCTGCAGACTAATATAATGAAAAATCCTTTTTTCCATTTTTTGAAATACCATTAGGCTGTCTTCTTTTGCCATTCATTTTTGGAGATACTTAAATAATTGTAGTGGAAAAAACAGGCAACCCAGAATCCAATAGAGGATGTGTGCCTGAGGGTTGAGGAAGCTTACTTGGGAACTGAGGGACGTGATTTCATATTCGGAGCGTGGCTGTTCTGAAGCCAGGTCTTGAGTGTGAACTTTTTATCTGGTAACCTAGCAGACCTATTGGGAGGTACTCTTCAGTCTCTCTTGTTGGCATTGCTTTGCTCTATATCAATAATTAAATCTCTGTTGGATCAAATTATCTGTACTGCTAAGTTGTCGGGAGATTTGCCTAGGATACAGAAAGTTGCTTAGGATACAGAAGAGCAAGGTTCATATCCATTGAGGTTCATATATGCATATCCATGTTTTGTTATCTATTCTATTATGATAGCTTCAAGATGAGAAATCCAGGTGTAGACCTAAGAGCTTTGTGGTCAGGCTTCTGGAAAATGGACAAGAAAAGCTTTCTTCTTTCCGTGTTCTTGTATTTCAAGTCTGTTTCTCCTCTTTATCATGTCCTTTCTTAGTCTGAGGGAGCTGGGGTGGTTTAGCCTGGAGAGGAGGAGGCTCAGGGGAGACTTTACCACTGTCTACAACTACCTGAAAGGAGGCTGCAGCTAGGTGGGGGTTGGTCTCTTCTCCCAGGCAACCAGTGACAGAGCAAGGGGACACAGTTTCAAGCTGTGCCAGGGGAGAGTTAGGCTGAATGTTAGAACTTCTTTGCAGAAAGAGTGATTGGCAGCTGGAATGGGCTGCCCAGGGAGGTGATGGAGTCACCATCCTTGGAAGTATTTAAGAAGAGACTGGCACTTAGTGCCATAGTTTAGTTGATTAGATGATGTTAGGTATCAGGTTGGACTTTACGATCTCGCAGGTCTCTTCCAAGCTTATTAAGTCTGTGGTTCTGTGATTCTGAGTCCTGACTATCTAATTCTTAGCTACTCTGGAGTCTTCCTGTTTCTTTTTCCTTAAAAAAAAAAAAAAAAAAAAAAAAAAAAAAAAAAAAAAAAAAAGAAGGAATTGTGGAGATATTCAAGAGATATTTTGAATAGGCTGAATCATTATTTCCTGATACAGTGACAACAACAAAAAAAATGGTAGGGTTTATTTCAACCATCCCAGGTCAGAAAACGGAGAAATGATTGCATTTTGTTCTCTGCTGTGAGATAACAATTGTACCCTTGTCAGGGAACAGACTTTAAAAACCAGAGATATATTTCTGCATTGTGAATGTCCTCTTTAGCTTCCCAGACATTCTCTCTTTGTTGGAAATGTCATGAAATACAACAATATTTGAAAATAATACTGATGAACAACAATGAGAAGCAAAATGGCAAGCCTGTAAAGGAGCCTTTTACCCTTTGGTAATTTCTGTTGGCACGAGTTATGCTAGAGATTGAGTTTGCTGTTCTGTGGATGATGTGATTGTGAGACTTTCAATCTTTTTCAATAGGGCAGACTTTTGATCACTGGCAATGCTTGATGTAGGCTTATTTTGTCACTTACAAAGAATTAATCCACCCCTGTGTCAATTTTTTGCATTAGTTGTATACACTATTAAAGAAGAGTTTATGTTTCCTGGGAAAATGTGACTTTTAGCTTTTTTACAGATTTTTGTCCACCTGTTAAAATTAATTCCTATAAAAAAAATTGCTGTTGTTGATAACTGGGAGGCTTTGACCCAGTAACAGGATTATTTCACTTGCGAAATCTCACGTGTTAAATCAAGGAAAAAGAAAATAAGTTACTTATTATGTCAATTGTTCAAACATTCTTTGGACATGATCCAACTTTATCTTTGAACAGGGTCTACTAAAGGTTGCTATAGACAATGCCAGAGCTCAAGAGAAACAAGTCCAGCTGGAAAAGACAGAGCTGAAGATGGAACTCTTCAGAGAAAGGGAACTGAGGGAAACACTTGAAAAACAGTTGGCTGTGGAGCAGAAGAACAGAGGTATCATAATTAAGCAGACATAAACACTTTGTGATTTATTTCCTTAGGAAAACTATTGTTTTTAAAACATCTGTTTTTGATCAAATCTTTTCCCTCTCACCTCATGTTATGTCCAGGCTGACTACATGACAGGAAGTATTGCAACCTCCCTGGTTCTGCATAAGATCTTCATGAGATTTACAACAGGAATCTTCCTTTTTCTTTGTGTTTTCCCTGATTATTATATATTACATGAATAATATACAATACAATTATAAACACCATTGGTGTTATCAGGGACTTTGTGATCGTTATGAGTAGGGATCGCTCCTCAATACAAAGACAATTTGTGTCAAATTCAAGAATTAGTGAAAATGTGTGAAGTTCTAGGAACTTTTGTCTTTGTTCTCATGTGCTAGGGTCATATACTACATCTTTAGGCAAACCATGTGTAATCAATATAATTTCAGTAGTAATAATACATGGTATAGCAAGCACAGTTAAGATTCCTGTTGGTAAGGCAGAAAGGCACTTGAAGCATTTTGAACCTACATGTCAGCCCTTGCAAAGTATGTACAGGTTAAAGATTTTTAAATGATGTAATTGACAGTCAAGGTAAGGTAGTTTGCAGTAATTTGTATTAACTGTTTGCATTATCAACATGCTCCTATCTTTCTTTATGGGTCTATTTATATATATATATATATATATATATATATATATATATATGTATGTATGTATATGTATACGTCCTGTGCTTTCATCGTGTCCGATTACTTTGCAAAGGACAGTTAACCTCTGGGGCTGACTTGCTGTTTAACACAGATCATGACAAACCAGATACGTATCTTTGCAGAGCTAGAGTTACAACTGTCTTCTTGTCTAGTTTAATTTACTGGGAACTAGCTAAGCAGAGATTCCCAGGAACACCTGGATTCACAACCTCTATTATTATACTTTGAACTATCATGCTGGCAGTAAGCACACAATGTAATCCTTATTCATGCCTTGACCCATTACAAGGTAAGACTGTCACATCATTAATTGCCTGTTTTTAACTTTTGAGAATGCAGTTAACTAGTAACAATGATCAGGTCTGTGCAAAGCATGGTGCTTTTGTGCACAACTGCACTCTTTTGCACATTTAAGGTAGTTTTGTAAAAGAGCTTGGTTGTTTTTCACATCCTTAGGCCTCTGTGTCTTACAACTGCTTAAATACATACTTGTTTTAGATTTAGACAATCACATGCAAAGTTGAAGAAGTGGGAGGGGAACCCATTTGACCATACTTGAGTTTTGCCACCTTAGAAGTTAAGCAACTGATCTGAGTTAAAATAAGTTCCTTTCCTGGTCCATAAAGAAAGAGATTTGTACGTCCTGATGTCAGACATGTAGGTGGGGTCAATTACACTGCAAAGACTTCTTTATCTACCTGTTAACTCCATAGGGAATATAGTTGTCCAGGCAAGACTAGAAATAAAGTTTCGAGCAGTTATAATTAAGCAAATTTAACTTCGCTCAGAGTTTTGTATCAGAAAGTGCATGGGATAGTCCCTTTTTCTGTTCAGGGTAATGAAATACTTTATGATGTTATTTTCAGTGTGATCCATTACCTACTTTTATATACATCTCTTTCTAATGATGGTATTGCACTTGTAAAAGAGTCAGACCGGAGGAACAGATTTGAACACTTTGTGGTGGTATGGACCAAAGCAAATATTACGAGGATGACTGTCAATGCTAGTAGATACTTTGGTGAAAAAGAAAGCAATGTAACAGTTTATTTTTTAAATGAACAGGTCCAAGTAGGAGAGAGAAAAATAAGGCCAAATTGTAATCATTGCGAGAATGTATGTTTCAGTTAAAGGTAGAAATATAAATAGGAGGCTTTACCTAGCGCTGGTTTTCCAGATAGCATGTGTCATAGTTTAAAGAAGATATCACACAGCTTAATGGAAGCATGAGAAATATACCACATCCATGGTAGGAGATACCACGTGAAAAGAAAATTAAATGCAGTCAAAAGCTACAGTATAGAAGCACAAGTTACAGTGTCACATACAGGTCAAAATCCATTAGGTGAATGGGATCTTCAACATTAGGAAACATCTATCTTTGGCTCATCATGTCAAAGAAGTCAAATATCTTTTTCTTTAGTTGCTTCATCTGAATAGCTTTGCCTTATTTTTTTTGTAGCATAAAATTCACTGCTACTGCTCTGTATGCTCTTCAGAGCTGATTATTTACTATGTTGTTTCCCTCCTTCTTTGTAAATACTCCAATTAGTAATTCCTATGGTTGTAGGATGCGTATGTCATCTAATGGTGAAAGTAGGATAATATCTTTTCTGTGAGCAGCTACACAGTAAGGGATTGCTAATTCTGGCTCTGCTTGCTGTAGTCACATCTACAATGTGTCAGCCATGATGACATTTTAATTCAGAAAGCAGCATATGTTTCCTTCTCATTCCTTCTCATTTATTGCAATCACTTTTGAAGTACTTATAATGAAAACATTTAAACCATGCAATGATTCAAAATGCATTTACTTTAGCTTTTGTATAGGTGCTACACGTTCTTGGATAGTTTAAGCAGTTGGTGCTATACAAAATGAAAAGACAAAATCCCAAAGTCTGGAATGGAAATGATGTAGCTATTTTGACTACCAGATATGGGCCAGATATGTGCTTGTATTAATTTTGTGCTTGACATAGCAACACAAAATATCAAAGGTGAGCCAAAAATATTCTCAGCATTTCAATTAAATTACAATAGCAGTGATGGTTCCCTTTAAAAGTTTCATTATTTGCTTTTTGTCAGAGACTACTGGAAATGGGCAGTATGAACTGTTGGAAGTACATTTTTGCCTTTTCCAGCATTCATCCCTAAAAATTAATTTAGAGTGAGATCCAGGACTAGATAGACCTTGGCAGTTAAACCTAGTGTCACCTAGCTTCTGGTTCTGGTAAGGATAATTCTTTCAGTGAGTAGCTTAGGGGAATTATTTTTCAGTTAGTGTGAAAATAAAAGTCTTCAGCAAAGAGTTATCCAGGAAGATCTTTTGAGAAATAAGCTTCTTGCATACAAATCCCTGAACACCCTAAATGTGCAAGGTAAAAAGGGCTACGGTGTGATGGAGGGCATAATGATATGCTCTACAATTCAATGCAATTTCTTTAGAGGCTTACTTTGAGTTTTATTAAGTAGAAAAATTTCTTCATGTATCCTTTTCCATTCAGGAACGTGACCTGTGATATGTTCCTTCAGTTAGGGATTATGGAAGTCTTAATTTTGTGTGTGTATGACACTGGTTACATAGAAAATAAAATTGTCATGAAGTTTCATCTTGATCTTGCTACCCTTCTCCTTGTAATATTTTAACTGAAGGCAAAAATTTCACTAAATTAGAGTCTTTTAATGCTTATTAACTTAAAAGCGCTCCTTCTGTTCCCTGTATTTTCCCACACATTTGACAAAGCAGAGTAGTATTTATGTGGCTGGAGGATCCAGCACCATAAAGGATTTGATGTGAACTCTTCAAGGTTATGTGGTTCACGGGACAGGAGCCGACAGCAAGGAAGAGAAATGTGTAAGGCAAAGTAAAATGTAGGTAAGAAATAAATATAGGGAAGAGATTGGGCACTAAGAGGTCAGAGGCATTGCAGGAAGCAGCAGCTTGGAGGGAAGAAAGTTCAGGACCTTCCCCTGAGCAATGAGAGTCACAGCAGGGTGACGGTTGAGCTCCTTTGCAGCCAGGGCACCCAAGCAGCTGGATCTCCCTCTTGTGGGAGAGAAGCTGCAGGCAGGGAAGAAGTTCATTGCCGTGTGCAATAGCCAATAACAAAATCATGGGTTTAATCTCCCACAAAACCCCACCTCACCTGCAGAGACAGAGACATATCTACATCAGATGATGCAAAAAAGTATAGTTTATTGCTGATTCTAAGGTTTCCTGATTTGGACATTCTCAGATTCTCAATTGTTTATTAGAAATTAAGTGCTATAACTGAATATCATCTATGGTTTTCAATACTGTGGTATGGAGCAGTAGCTCATGGAATACCCTAGTGTAATTCCAGAAATTTTCAATTTAAATTGGTAATGTCTAATTAATCAATTTATCTGAACTCTTGCAATCATAGCATCTTTTGTGACTCTGAATAGGCGATCACATAGCTAAGTCTCAGATCTAAATCTGACTACACTAATTTTCTTTTTTCCTAGCAATAATTCAGAAAAGACTAAAGAAGGAAAAGAAGGCAAAGAGGAAATTGCAGGAAGCACTTGAATTTGAGACTAAACGACGGGAGCAAGCAGAACAGACACTGAAACAAGCAGCTTCAACAGAGAGTCTTAGGGTCCTAAATGGTAAGATGTCTCTGTCATGAACTTTACATTTAAATGCCAAAAAAGAAGCTTGTTATGTTGAAAATTTATAACATGATGGAAAGGTTTTTTTTTTCCTTCATTGAAGTGATGTCTTATTTTGTTACTTTATATACTATGTGCAAATAAACTCACTGGAGAGATGTTCCAACTAGGACAATTTTATATTATTAGCTGGAGAAGTAATTTTTTTTTCCCTCTTCTTTTTCTTCTCTGCTTTATGCTTGAAAAAAACTATTGCTCATTAATCTTCCTAGTCTCACAAAAAAATTGTCCTGGCCTCCAGTCATTGTTCAACATTAAAAAAACTGACAAAGGTTGATTGTATTGTAATTCAGCACTGGAGTAACAGGTTGTAAAAAGGCTATAAGAATCAAATGAAATATGTGTCAGTCTTACCTTTCTATGTTTCTAGACTCTCTGACCCCAGAGATAGAAGCTGACCGCAGCGGGGGCAGAACAGATGCTGAAAGGACAATACAAGGTAGGAATTTGCAAAAGGCTATAAATCTAGATCTTGCTATATGAGTTTTTCCTCAGCTTCAGACTGCTATTCAAGCATGTAGCCTACCATCTGGGCCACATCAAAACAAGTTCAAACAAGGTCAAGTTCATCTTGCTTGTTTATAAGGGAGAATGCATTCTGTGCTGATAGATTTTCTTTGAATTAATAGGTCATTTCTGTTTATACAGAGCAATTAAAGAAGAATAATTGATTTGAAGCAATATTGGGTTGAATCTCAGACATGCTGAATGCAGTTTGGGTGAAGATGTATAGTTAGATTTGAGATAACTGTGTTTAAAGGTAGATTTAAAACATTTTGAGCTTTCTAACTATACAAATCGATAAACCTAATGGGTAGCATTCAAGGCATGATGAGAATTTCATAGTTAATATTCAGTGGCAGTTACTGAAAGGTGTGTTTCAATAAGCTGCTCCAAGTGTTAACGACAAATAAACAAACTGTTTATTCCCTTCTCAGATTTTTTAATTTACCATATTCCATTATTTGCATTTTAATAAAACAAGTCTGCTGAGTAAATTTATATGTGAAATACTTAAGAGACCCATATTACTTCCCCTGTGAGTCTAAATATATAAATATTGCAAACGCCAAGATATTAGTAAAGAGCAAATTTTTAAGACAGTATTCGTGTCATAATGTCTTCTGCAGAAACGAGGCTAAATCTACCTACATGAATACTAACCAGTAAAAAATAGCATTTGTTTTCAATTACAAATGAAGGTGCATTTTTCAGAGGCAAGTCTAAAATGATTGGCTCCAGTAATCACTCTCGACTGCCTTTATTCTGCATTTCAAAGTCAATCATCTTAACCGTGTCGTTTGACGTATTCTGTGCGTTATTTAATCGCCTTTTCTGAGTCCTAAAGAGTTTTTACTCGTGTGCCACAAGGAGGCCGTAACAACAGAATAAAAAGCCAACAAGCTTTTAATGTGTTGAACGTATAAACAAGTACAAAAGAGATCATAAGTACTTATGAAAGACAAACACATGTATATAAACAAAACCATTTATATTTAAAGCCAGTTATGTCTGCAAAGTCAATAACTCAGAAGATGGAACATGCCAGATCAAATGTTGCCTGGAAAGTGGGTACGTTATGAGGTTTGTTATTCCAGAATCCTGCTTTCCTTCTCATGTAGTGTATGCCTTACTCAAAGTGCCATTTGACATAAATCATTTAGTAAGAATCCAGTCATTATGTCATTTTGTTATAATCCAGTAATTTTGTTATTTAGTTCTGTGCAAAGACAGGCTTCTAATTTCTTGGGAGGCCATTCTATTGCATTAGTCACTGCTGTACCCGAAATCTTTGGAAACTATTACTTTGTCTTCAGAGCATTCCTGCAAGAAAGTGAAGTTTTGAATATTCCAGTTTGAAAGCTGGGAAACAGAGTCACAGACAGATTAAGATGACCTAATTTTTCATGACATTTTTCCACTGGATTTATCCCAAACTACAAAGAAACCGCACTTCATTACCTGTTCTTTTTCACCTATTCTCTGCCTAGTTAGGCTCATTTCATGGATTACTATTTCTGCAACAAATGGAATCAAGGATTTAGCATTCTCACTAATGATAATCTCTCCTTGATTCACCTGTCCAAGGTGTTGCAGGTTAAAAGAAAAAGGAAAATTCACAGAGGACTATTTAATTGAAGATTGGACCGTGATACATTTGGATTGTGATATTGGGTCCCGTTGCAAAGGCAACCTTAGTTCTGACATTTCCTGTCTCTACTTTGCAGCCTTAACATATAATTAGAACAGGGATGTTTTTAAGGAAAATATTAAAAGAAGCAAGCAAAAAAAAAAAAATCCACAAAAGTAATTTCTTATAGTTTAATATATTTAGCTCCATCATCATCCAGCAATTCAAAACTTTTAGATCTACCAGATTATGGAATCTTGCAACACAAATGTAGACTGTAGAAGCTTATTGTCACTGTGGATCAGCTATTACAGGGTGCCAGGTTTCAAAAATAATTCAAGAAATAATTAATAGCAGACAAATAATCCTAAATGCCAAGACTCTTTGTGTCCAGTTCCAGCACTGGAAGAAGGATTCCCTTTCACCATAAATGCCCTTTGTTCTGTGTTCCCTGGTAGCACAAATTCCTGAGCCTCTGTTACAGTTCCTCCTATTTTTTACCCCCTCCATCCAGTTCCATCTTTTGTCAGTGGCTAATCTCACTATTTCCTGGCTCTGCAATATGTTGTGCTTCTTTTTTTCCCCATAACTTCACTTGCTTTCAACATTCTCTCCTGAACTCAGTTTCATTCCACCCTGGTTATTTATTTAATTGAAAGCTCTTTTCTCAGTGATCTCCAACCCCCTGTCTCTTTCTGACCCTTCCTGTTGCCTCCTTCTCTTACCCATCCACTCAGAGACTCCACGCTGCGCTGACGTCCCCTTTACAAGCTTTCCTGTTTGGTACCACAGCTCCATCTGTATTCTCTGCTTCCCCCCACCTCCTCATCAAGCTCACATTCCCTGCTGCATTCATTCTGTTTCTTCTTCTGTGTCTATCTGGATATCAGGGAGAGAAGCACTTACAGAACAGCAAAGGCAATTTCAGCATTCTTATTTAAATATCTAGCATAGCAGTTGTTTGTGAGGAATGACGAGAGTCACAGGGAAAGAACTATGTGATTCCTTCTGCACTGGGATAAAGCATGCTCAGTAGAGATGGGCTCCTTGGAGGATTTGTCTGCAAAAGCTTTCCAGTGGGTGAAACTGATTTTTTCAACACTAAAACCAAATAATTCATCAGGGCCACAAAGACCATGTCTTTCCAATTGTATCGAATTTAAATTACATCCCTACATTTCATCTGTGATATGCACTGTAGAAGAATTATTGCTGTAGAAGAATATACAGTACATTAAATAATGAAGAACATAATACTATAGCTTTCATATTTCAGGTTCTGGGGAAAAAAAAAGTAGTTACTAGGGAAATATTTACACGTTTCATATTCCTTGGAAAAATACATATCTTGGTATCAAAGCATGTCTTGGTTAATAGTCTTTTTATCCACCATCATTAATTTTTGCTTCAACTCACTGTATTAAGCATGCCATACAGCTCTGTAACTAAGCAAACAAAGGTAGGAAAGCTGCAGCATTCTGCAGGGAAGTGAAATAATTGAAATATTAAGTATAATTTCACTTAAGAAAATACTATACAAGAAAATAATAATTTAAAATAAAGATTTTATCTAGTGTTTGTTATGAATAAAAGGATACTTGTCAATATGAATTTATACTTAATGTTGATATTTTTAGCTATCACATTTGGGAGTAAGGAATAGAACGGATTTATGCATAAAAGATAATTGCATTTCTCAATAAGGGGGATATGCTCTGTTCTGGTTTTCATCGTGTAGCAGGTACTCAGATTCAGTTTTAGTCCATGTAAAGGAATTTGAATTTGAGACTGTAGAAGGAAACTGTACAGGATATTTTATAGTTGAGTTTGTTGTGTTTTGTTTTTTTAAATACTGGGTAGATAACAGTTGGTTGGAGTATCCATAAAATGCTGACAAGTGATTATAATTAATAACCCAGTTGTGAGTCTCAGATATACTTAGATATTTTTTAACAGGTATAAACAGGTGTTAAGTTATTAGGAACTGGTGTAGACACTGGTTTGAAATGTTTTCTTTCTTGCTTCTGTTTAAAATAATAATAAAGCAGATTATCCTCTTCTCCATACATATTGTAGGTTCACTAGATGCCTATGCCTAGCTCCCAATCCGGTTTCCCAAGACCCCCTCATCCCACACAAAAAGGTACCATACAAAGATAATGTTTGCCTTTTTATATACTGTTTTGTTACCAAACCTCATACTAAGCACTAGAACGATGACATTTGCTGATGTTTTTATTTTCTTATTTCCACTGATTTTTTTTCCTCTTCTGGTTACTTATCATTTATTTGTCTTCCTGCATTATTAATTTCTCTCTATAAATTATTATTTTTTCTCTATAAATTCCACATTCTCAATTTTCTGTCGACTAATAGTTTCTATCCCAAATGCTATAATTCATATTCATTCCATTTATGCATTATCTGAACTTCTTCCAATCTGGCTGATTCTATGGTTCTATACTTCTGCACTGTCCTCCCCATTAACCATTCTTTTTATATGGAATTCTTGTCCTGTCTTCCCAAATCACACCCAAATTATTTTGTGCTTTTCTTCTACAGTCATCCTGATAAGAACAAGAAACCTAACCAGATTTTCTCTTTCTCAGGCTGCTGTTTTGTCTTCTTCACTTGATTCCTATTTTCTAGTGATTGCCTTTTCTACTTTCTTCTAGTTAATTTTGTACTTCTACATGTCTTCACTCCAGCTGCTTCTTGGAACCTCATCCTGTTCAGTTTCCATGAATTCTCAGGCCTTTTTTTTTCTCTTCAAAAAAATCTGTCTACATTCCAGGAGACTCTTTGCACTTTGCCTGTCCTCAACATTTTCCTGTCCTACTCCATTCTTTCAGTCCATTTTTCTTTAACTATGCATCCTCATGTAGCACAAATTCTGTTCCTTTTGTCTGCCAACAAGAATTTCATTTTGCCTGTCCTCAAGATTTTCCTGTCCTACTCCATTCTTTCCATCTATTTTTCTTTAACTATGCATCCTCTCATAGAACAAATTCTGTTTCTTTTGTCTACCAATAAAAATTTCATTTTGCCTGTCCTCAAGATTTCCCTGTCCTACTCCATTCTTTCAGTCCATTTTTCCTTAACTATGCATCTTCCTGTGGCACAAATTCTGTTCCTTTCATCTGCCAATAAGAATTTTGTATCTCAAATCTTTATTTTGCTGCAAATATTTTTTCTTTGTAGCACATTGTCTGCCTTTCTCCAAATGAGTCTGTTCTGCTGTCCCTGTCTCTTAGCAAAGTGCATTTATGCTTTTTAAGTTCTTTCCCACCAACTGTTTGTTGACTTTTTCTAGTGCTCCAGCTCTTCTGTAGGCTCATTGAGAATGCAGTTAAGTGTAATGCTGTGTGGCTTTAGACGATGCTTTGCTGATCTAAGAAAAAGAGCCACTCAGCTACCATGCACATAAAAGCTTCCAGGGCCATCTGTCATCTTCTGTCCCAGAAAGGATAAGGCAGGAAATTGAGATCTTGAGCAGATCCAGGAATAGAGAGAGAAAGCAACTGCAGCTCAGAATACTGTCTGCATAGTCCTGCATGAACTTTTTTTGTAAGGCTTTTGAAGGCTACTGCAAAGGAGTGAGGAAGGAATTAGGATGTTTGGTCCATCCCAAAAGCTCAGTGTATGCATTTCGGTGCCGAAGCAGCAGGGGAAAGCTACTCTATAGCTGCCCTCCACATTAATAAAAATGGCTTAGATATAGATTCAGTCATTTGCCTGAAAGCCTCACCTAAATTATTTTCTGCATTGGTAATCTATTTTTCAACAAGTAAAGTCAGAGTAATAATCTCAGCAAATGATAGTCCTTCATTCTTCCTTGCTATATTTGTGTTTGAAAGATAGCTATCTGAAGGACATTCACATTGAAGAGGAACTTCTGGTGGTTCTGTGAAGCTTGTGCACACAGTTCCATTTCTGATGTATAAATCTTGGACAAAAGCATGTGAAAATGTGTGATTATATTTTTTATGAGATCAAAAACTTTATTGGAAAAGGCTATTATCAAGGCTGTAAAGTCAAGCTTTCCAAAATTAGGAAATAGTAGAATTGAGGTTGTCTTCTGCACCTTTGTTCGTCCGTCTTTGTGTATGCACCATGATATAATCTTTAATTATGCGATTAGATACTGTATTTTTCACAGTATCTTGTCTCATTCAGTGCAGGGGACAAGGATGTAGTTGCATAAATGGATATCTATCCAATATTTTCTTTATCTTTGGTGCTCAGTGCCTGTTCCCATGCATTATATAATACCTGCTTTATATATAATACTCTAATCATTAGACATCATGCTTTACAGAAGAGGTATGAATGATTTCATATGTTAAATCTTAATTTTGCCATTTCCTAACAGTTGAGTGTTTTACTTCACCATTTGAATAATGCCCTCAGTAACAATTTCCTGGAGTTTTCTTATAACAATAAGCTACAAAGTCAGAAGTTTCACTGCAAGATGACATCTCACAGTCTTTAGAGTCACAGTGATAATGCTAGCAAAGTAACCAATAAATTAACATCTTATTATGAGCAGTGTGGTCTATGGAATGGCCATTTTTACATGGGTATTTTACAGTTACTCGTTGAGATAGTCTTGAGATACATTTCATGTTCTTAGGCCCAGAATCTTCCTTTCATTTTTATTGCAACCTGTATCACTTCTAAGTGTCTTCATCAAGCTTTCATATTCTTGATTCTTCCTATCCGGTCTTTGGATAAGTCCTAATAGCCATTTCCAAATGTAAAAGTGGTCTAAGTGACTACAAATCACAGAGAAGTTAATCTCCAGAATAGCCCACTCCTTTGCTGCTTCACAGGACGTTTTTACATTTCTATGGATCTAGAATAGTCAAACATTTGTTTCCGTTAACAGCCTAGCTAAGTAGCAGATTCTTCTCTCTTCCTTTTTTACTCACATTTCAGTAAAACTTTATACCCAGTCATAGCTCCAGCCTCTAATTTTGACTTCTTACACCTAATATTCTTGTTACTCAAGATTTAGGCATCTGCAGTTATTGGCTCATAATATTCTATCCATGTGCATATCCAGTTACTTCTCAAGATTTCTCTAAGAGAGTTCAAATTACTTTATCTGCATTTCTTGTGCTCTCTGTGTTCTGTCTCCCATACTTTCCTTCTGTTTTCAACCACTGGGTTCTATTTTTACCCAGTCAATCCAAATCACTTGCTCCCCCAATTTTGCTCTTGGTTACTATCAGCCAGCCATTTCTTATTACTAGCTCCCTTTCACAGTGTCATCCAGTGCCCAGGTATCTGTGTTTCTACCTACGTGTTTAACCAGTCTCAGTCACTCCCCCTAGTCATACTTCCTGTCTTTATTTCCAGTTCCAATGGCATCAGACTTCATGGCCTAATTTCTCTAAACCTTGTTTTATGTGAATTTATATTTGCAGATTTTGAGATCATTGTTGGCTGCTGTCATAGATAGGACACATTTTCCACTGCAAGATTACTATCATATTGACCTATGAATTTCTAAAAGTAATTTTCAATATCTTTAAATGGCATCTATTTTTTTTTCCTGAGATCATCAGTTCTCTTTGCAGCACATTTAACTTAAATATCTTTTAACAAAGACAAGATCATCCATCTGTATAATGCCATGTAAACCAATTGTCATGTTTTCTACAGTGTTAAGCAACTAAGCCCAAGAATAGCATCTGATTCTTTATGTTTTGTCATCTTTTTCTTGTCTCTTTCCTTTTTGAAACACCTTAGAAAAGTAAAATGTATCTATTCTATATGAACTTGTAAATTCTGCATTTTTACTCAGTTGACAGTTGCTCATCATTTACTCCACCTTTATTGACGCATAGGAAGTACTATGGATTTGTTGTTACTTATTGCTGTGTGGGATTTTTAGCAGAAGACTTAGTGTAAAGCCAGGATGCTCAAATGTATTTATCAGGTCATTTTCAGAATGAAAATACATTTTTACTTTGTCATGTGACATTGCTTTTTTGCTGACCCATTTCAATACTGTTTTGGCTTCCTTTGTATTGTTGCTTCCTCATTTTCCCTGTACCTCCATTTCAACTTCCCCAACTAATGAAATACTACTTCTGTGTATCTCAGACTTTTCTTAATATGCCACTTCTTTGACTCGTGAGACTGTGTGTGTATGATTTAGAGCTATGTGTGTCTGCTGTTTGACCAGGTGCTACTAGAAGATAACATGCATTCTGAAGGATCAATGACGAGCTAGGAGATAAACATTTTCTGCTTTACATCTTGTTGCTGCCTCTTGGCAACTGGGCAAATCAAACAGTACATGATGCTTCTCAGCAGCTGATGGGCCAAACAAATGGTATTTTTAAGCTGCGAGAGACCCACAGCCCACCTGTTGTGCAGGCCTAATATAAAGGTTGAACATTTCAGCAGGGAAAAGAAGTGAAGAGCAGGAAAGAAAGCTGTCAGAAGCCTGGAAGGCAAAGGAATTGTTTTTTTCTAGATATATTGAATAGCAGCCCAAGGAAACATCTGCTACTTAGCTAGGCTGTTTGTGGAAACAAATGCCTGACTATTCTAGATCCATAGAAATGTAAAAACGTCCTGTGAAGCAGCAAAGGACTGGGTTATTTTGGAGGTTAACTTACTGTGATTTTGTTAAGGAGGGGTTTGAATCTGGGTTAGGAGTGAATTGTAATGAGGCCAATGTAAAAATATTAAATAGTTTATTAATTATACAAAGACATTTCCCCAAACTTATTTACAATTAACACAGAGAGAATCTATGAGGCGGTTGGTAAAACTATTTTGCAGAATGTATCTATATATATGCAGTCAAATTAAGTGATTTAGGAAAAGTCCTTACAAAACCTTTATAACTGGAGAGACTCACAGAACGAACTGCCGCTTAAAGGTTAAGCATAAACTTTCACAGACTTGAGTAAAGAGAGTTAGGTTGCTCACTGGTTAAGAGTCTCAATATTTGCGCTCCAAAAGCATCAATGGGAAAATATATAGTGAAAGCCACATGGTGGACTTCAGGTGGTAATGGTGCGATGGGGCTTTGCTGCTTGTTCAGTCCAGATTGAGCATGGTGTCTGAGAAGGCCCACGGACACAAGAGAGGTCTTCCGTGGCTCTCAGGAAGTCATCAAGTGGTCAGCCTCCTGGGTAAAGGAGGTTGTGGTGATTTGGCTGTTACCTGCCCCCACACACTTTAGAAGGTACCCAGCTAACTCAGCCGGACTCTGGGAATATAAATGAAGCTATTTATTTACAGCTAGCACAATATACAAGCAGATATTTACAGTATATACAGTTATAGACAGAAATATACAAGTTAAAAGTAATACAGAAACACAACTCCCCTCCCAGAAACCTGAGTCCCCAGGAGGGGCTCTCAACCACCCCTGCACCTTCCCCCTGCCCCTCTCAACCTTACCCCAGTCTTAAGGAAGAATAGAGGCTCAGCCAAGAGGTTAAGAAGCAAAGGTGAGTGGCAGGAGATGTTAGGGAGATGCAGCTCAGTCAAAGCCCAGCCCGAGAGATGAAGACAAAATGGCAAAAGTGTTATCTAATGTTTACATTCTTCTTCAGCAAGACTCTGAGGGAAGGAGACATCACCATTGTTTTCTTTTCATAGCCAATTACCTGCTTTCTCTCACCAAAATATTCTACCCTGCTTCAAACTAGCACAGAGGTTTGCAGGCTGGAGCAGTCCAATTGAGTGCTGTGTACAGCAAGGAGTCAGCTCTCGGGCTAGCACCTCGGGCAGTGTCGCAACTCGTTGCTAGGTGGCTACTTATATTCGGGCTCAATCTGGCAGGGTCAGGGCTGCCAGTCATTGGCAAGTCCCCAGTTACGTGCGATGCAATATGTGGTGGCACACAGAGGCACGTAAGGCAAGCAGGTATTGAACAAAACAACAGCAGCAGCAGCAGGGAAACAAACAAGTATGCTAGGGGTTTTAAGCATTTTGAGGAGCGTCGTTGACCAATAGCAACAGATAAAACCACCCCCAGAACCAATCCGGAGTTATTTCCCCCAAAAAAGAAGATCCACAGGCCTAGCATCCTGACCTGTGTTCATCACAAAGCAAAGCAAGCTGCAAAACAAGGCCAAATATGGGCCTGTGATAGACTGAGAGACGCCAAAGCTTTTGTCTGCTTTCTCGCTTCTTCCACCCGGGAAGAAGAAGCAGGAAGGGGAGCCAAGGTGGGTATTCAGGCAGGTGTTTAGGCCGTGTGATGGATATCTGTTCTAGGTATAATTTGGACCTTCCACCACAGATTTGTAGCCACTTAGATTGGTTTTTACATTTGCCCAGAATTTTTTTTAAAGAAGCATATAATTTCCACTTGAATTTGTCAAGAAGTCTTTTTTCAGCTAAGGGTTCAATAGACATTGAGAAGGTCTGTCTGTGTTTGTGAAGTACCGTGGTTTGTGGGAGTGTGACTTCCAGCAAGCTGGAAGCTTTTCCATTTTTCCTTTTATCTGTCTGATTATCACATCTCTTCCTTAAGTTTTCCATTCTTAAGGTTTCTAAAGAGGTTTCAGTTTCAGTTGACTGCTCCCCTTAAGGTTATTGTAGGACCTCTGGGTAGTAGAAGTGATCTGAGCTAAAAGGGAAGTGAGAAGAAAACAAAATGGAGCAAAGCTATTGTGTTGACCCACTGGGGAGTGACGTCTGCTGTCTTGTTACTGATCCTTCTCTGTGTGCCAGAGTTTGTCAAACAAACTGATGCATTGGTAAAAATGTATACACATTAACTGTTCAGTTTTAGAAGCTGAAGGGTAGGGTATTTCCTGCGTTGCTCTTCTGTTTTGTCATTCCTATGATCAAACAAAATATTTTCCAATCTAGAGGTGATGTTAAAGGGAGGAAACTGTTAGTGTCTGACTCTTACTGACATTTGCTTTGCCATCTCCCTTTGGTTAGTCCACCTGATCTGTTTTATTTTTGTTCAGTCTTCCTGAAATACTTACTGGTTAAACATTGTTCCTATTTGCCTTAACACATAATACTTCGTTTTCCTTCTGATTAGTGCCTTAAAAGCTTCACCTGCTTTTTGACTGCAGTGTGTAATGCCTTGTATTAATGTCAGGGTCATGCACTTATTATTCCTCTGTACAGTGCTATGCACTTCAGTGACATTATATACATAATAATAAATAACAACATTAATCTGTGTGGACCACCTTGAATTTCATTGCTGCTGCAGAAGGTGTATCTCTGAAAATAGGTTCCATAATTTTAATCCATTTTAGAAAAAGCTGGGGTTTCTCCCTGTACCATCCTTAAAATATTTTGTTTTGTTTCCTGTAGGAAGAGTAAGCCTCATAAACTTTATCAAATCACAGCTTTTAATGACATAGGTTTTACTGGGTGTTTTTTGTTCAGATTTTAAGTCTAGATTGTACATTAGACATTTCTGATGTCTCACAGTATCACAGTATCATCAGGGTTGGAAGAGACCTCACAGATCATCAAGTCCAACCCTTTACCACAGAGCTCAAGGCTAGACCATGGCACCAAGTGCCACGTCCAACCTTGCCTTGAACAGCAAGTTCTCTTACCATTGAAAACTAAATATAAAAGGAGGAAACATACAATACAATCATACCATCATAGAATCAACCAGGTTGGAAGAGACCTCCAAGATCATCCAGTCCAACCTAACACTCAGCCCTGTCCAGTCAACCAGACCATGGCACTAAGTGCCCCAGCCAGGCTTTTCTGTAACACCCCCAGGCATGGCGACTCCACCACCTCCCTGGGCAGCCCATTCCAATGCCAATCACTCTCTCTGGAAAGAACTTCCTCCTAACATCCTGTCTAGACCTCCCCCACCACAACTTGAGACTGTGTCGCCTTGTTCTGTTCTGGTTGCCTGGCAGAAGAGACCAACCCTACCTGGCTACAGCCTCCCTTCAGGTAGTTGTAGACAGCAATGAGGTCACCCCTGAGCCTCCCCTTCTCCAGGCTGCACACCCCCAGCTCCCTCAGCCTCTCCTCACAAGGTTTGTGTTCCAGGCCCCTCCCCAGCTTTGTTGCCTTTCTCTGGGCACATTCCAGTATCTCAACATCTCTCTTGAATTGGGGGCCCAGAACTGGACACAGCACTCAAGGTGTGGCCTGACCAGTGCTGAGCACAGGGGCAGAATAACCTCCCTTGTCCTACTGGCCATACTCTTCCTGATCCAGGCCAGGATGCCATTGGCTCTCTTGGCCAGCTGGGCACACTGCTGGCTCATCTTCAGCTACTATCTACCAGCACCCCCAGGTCCCTTTTTTCCTGGCTGCTTTCCAGCCACTCTGTCCCCAGCCTGTAGTGCTGCTTGGGGTTGTTGTGGTCCAAATGTAGAACCCTGCACTTGGCCTTGTTCAGTCTCATCCCATTGGCCTCTGCCCACCCATCCAGCCTGTCCAGGTCCCTCTGCAGGGCTCTCCTACCCTCCAGCAGATCCACTCTTGCTCCTAGCTTGGTGTCATCTGCAAACTGACTGATACTGGACTCAATCCCCTCATCCAGACCATCAATAATTATATTGAACAGGACTGGGCCCAGCACTGATCCCTGGGGCACACCACTGGTGACAGCTGCCAACCAGATGTGGCACTATTCACCACCACTCTCTGGGCCCAGCCCTCCAGCCAGTTCTTGACCCATATCTTGACCCATATAAAGATTTATATTCCCTCATATGTCCTCAGCCATGAATGAATACTGAAATTACCTTACAGTGCATACAAACCAAACAGTAGCAAGTAGTAAGTATGTAAGGCCACCTTATTGTGGTGGGGGCCTACAAAAAAGCTGGGGAGGGACTTTTTAGGCTCATTGGGGGTGACAGGACCGGGGGGAATGAAGCAAAGCTGGAGATGGGTAGGTTCAGGCTGGACATGAGGAGGAAGTTGTTGAGCATGAGAGTGGTGAGAGGCAGGAATGGGTTGCCCAGGGAGTGGTTGAGGCCCCCTTGCTGGATGTGTTTAAGGCCAGGCTGGATGAGGCTGTGGCCAGGCTGATCTAGGGTAGGTTGTCCCTGTCCATGGCCGGGTTGGGGGTTTGGAACAAGGTGATCCTTGTGGTCTCTTCCAACCCTGACTGATTCTCTGATTCTATGTTCCCTATCCCTCTGCCACTTTGGCAGGTTTTCAAGCCATGCTAATCAATTAAAGACAACATTGATTATCTTAAACAGAAGATTATATTGACTATAGGCAGAAGCCTATAAACAGATGATTGCTTCAAAGTGTTCATGGGTCATTTTTAGCTGCCTCTTTAAACTTTCAGGTGCATAATCCTTTCGTCTTTCACAAAAACAAACAAAAAAAAAAACCCAAAGGAAGAGTGTGGAATTAATAAACAGATATATGTTGCAAAGTATTCCTACAAAGCTCTCTTATTCAACACATACTGTTACATAAACTTCTTTCACACTTGCTTTGAAATTGCTATCTATTGCAATTCACTTCTCATTTTATAGCTGTCTGTGTATGAAGCTGCTGGAAATCAAATGTGTTCATGGCTTTTCTACTGAGGTAAATGATTAATCAATCGGAGGCTTTCTTCCAACATTGTACTTTAGGGCACTTTTAAAGCAACTATGTGTAAAATTAATGATTAAACATGAACAGAGTTGAGCAGGGAAGTTCAGGACAATAAGAATATTAAACAAAACACACTCTGCACCAGAGAGGTTGTTTATATGTAATTGTTTTGACTAGTTTCATTTTTATTCATCTCTTCCTCCCTCCTCTACGTTCATTTTATTAAAAGAGAATAGGATGGAGGAATTCTTATCTAGCAGACTTCTGAGGTCACCCCAGTTATCTTACTACCTGGAAGCTACAAGCCACCATCCTACCTGATATGTTTCCCACAAGTACTCTGTTCCCATCATCTTCTCCCTCAGAAGATAATTAAAATGTGAACAGACTGGTGAAACACAAATTTTTCTAGGATAGCCTCATCAGCTGAAAAACAAATGGCTTTTTCCATTCTAGAGAAAGAAATAAAGGCCTCTATTTTTTATACCAGCTTGAAAAATTGATTACAGCGATACCATTTCAGTGGACTGGTGTTTCTATAGCATGTCAGTGTATAAGCAAAGTGGACTTGTACTTCTTTCACATGTTTACTATATTCCTGCATCTCTTTGGGTTGGATGGGGATGCTGACTGTAAGCTGTTTATCAGTGTTTGCCTCTACACTGTGTAGAGAGCTGTCTCTTTTTCTCTTTCCTTCATTTCCCTAAGTCATGTTTACTGCTTCTTTGACAAATGCTGGGAAGCAGCATCGTGTCAGCTATGATGTGTGTCATAAAGAAGATTGGTTCTTGACATCTGTTTTTTAAACTACTATAGAGATTAAAAAAAAAGGCTGCTGTTTGTATATCATCCCATCATAAAAGAACTTCCTCTGTCAATATTTGTGTTGCATTCTTCTAGGAAATCATTAAGGCTTCACCATCCTCAGACCTCAAAACAGTCAATGTTTTGAAATTTGTCTAATAGTTGCACTTCCTTTGTTGTGACTTGCATGACATGTGATGGAGACAACTCTTACGCCAAAACAACAGAGATAATTTTCAGTTCTGCTAAAAGTACTGTGCTTTAAAGAATTAGTAGTACAAACTAGTAGCCATTAAGTTACTTTATCCACTTAATGCACATAGGAGGAAATCCATTAGACATGGACATTCATTATCTCCTTCCTGAAAGGTACTACATCTTATGTGGATAAAAGGAAACATCAAATCCAGATCAGAATTTGAGTCTTGAATTTAATGTTGAATCAGGTTTGAAACATTAAATATGAGTAGAGACCTTTTTTGACTATCAGCCACCATCTGCTTAGAAGAAGAAAATTTCTTATCAGGCTCTGTGACCTAATCTACCAAAGAAGGTCATCATCAATTTTCTGTGCCATCCTAACATGTCTGTAATTATGGGAAAAAAAAAAAGAAAAGAAGATTTCAAGACAGAAGTTAGGATGTTCTTGTCTTAACATGAATTCTTACACTATACTTCTAGCATTTTTAGGAGAAGCACTGTGCAGGTTTGAGCCTAGCTAGAATGTTTTGGTGAGAAGAATTAGATTACAGGCTTTGGAAAGGAAACAGTGGTGATGTCTACTGCACTCATAGGCTTGCTGAGATGTTTAAGAACAAGAACATAAATATAGATAACAGAGTAGCTCTCTGGGCTTTGTGGGCTGCACTTCTCTCTCCAACCTAACCTGCCCTCTGTGTGACTTAATCCATCTGCTTCCTAACCCCCCTGGCTGACCCTCCAAGCTATCTTGAGCATAAGGCAAAGTCTTGGGTAAGGTAGAGGGGTAGGAGGAAGGTGGAAGGGTGGTTGGGAGCCCCTCCTGAGGAGTCAGGTTTCTGGGAGGACTGTTGTGTTTCTGTATTACATTTTAACTTGTATATTTCTGTATATAGTGTAAATATCTGCTCGTATATTGTTCTAAGCTGTAAATATAAATCTTCATTCAATTTCCAGCTAAGGAGCTTGGTCATGGACTTGTTGGAAATCTGTGGCAGATCAGAGATTGAACTTAAATCATTCAAGAATTAATTCTTTCCTTTTGTCCTTCATGTTTTTGCATAAATATGTCTAGTTTGGTTAAAGTACCTTTCATGGTGACATTTAGAAGGTTTGAAGCTAGAATAAGTAAGAGGCATATTTATGTAGGTTTTGCCACCTTCCTATTACCAAAGCTCTGTTGATTTCTTTCTTCAGCTTCCTGATACACAAACAGACTCGGTACCTGCTGTAGTTTTGTACTTGTAAAAGTAAAGATTAACTCATAGGTGGAGCTGAAGACCAAGAATACATGCATTACTATGCACTTTTCCTTTTGATGTTTTGGTCAAAAGCACAAATTAGATGTACAATTTAGTTAAACCTGAGTCATCAGATGCATACTGTCCCCAAACATTCTATGGCAACAGCAAGAAGCAAAATAATTGCCAGGTATTTATGTGTAAGAATATTCAATGCATTTGCTGTATGAGTTATACCCAACCTACTTGACTTGGCTTTAGTTAGATTTTTGGCAGTGTCTCACATAACATCATCATGGGAAAGCTCAGGAAGTGTGATTTAGAAAAGTGGATGGTGAGATTAATTGAGAACTGGCTAAATATTGTCCCCATTCATGACCAAGTTAAAAAAAATTAGTAAAGCAATACCCCAAGCAGCGCTACAGGCTGGGAACAGAGTGGCTGGAAAGCAGCCAGGAAGAAAGGGACCTGGGGGTGCTGGTAGATAGTAGCTGGAAATGAGACAGCAGTGTGCCCAGGTGACCAAGAGAGCCAATGGCATCCTGGCCTGGATCAGGAACAGTGTGGTCAGTGGGATAAGGGAGGTTATTCTTCTCTTGTACTTAACACTGGTCAGGCCACACCTTGAGTGCTGTGTCCAGTTCTGGGCTCCTCAATTCAAGAGAGATGTTGAGATACTGGAACATTTCCAGAGAAGGGTGGTGAAGCTGGTGAGGGGCGTGGAGCACAGCCCTGTGAGGAGAGGCTGAGTAAGCTATGGCTGTTTATCCTGAAGAAGAGGAGGCTCAGGAGTGACCTGATTGCTGTGTACAACTGCCTGAAGGGAGATTGTAGCTGGGTGGGGTTGGTCTCTTCTGTCAGGCAAGCAGCAACAGAACAAGGGGACACAGTCTCAAGTTGTGGTGGGGGAGGCTGGATGTTAGGAGGAAGTTGCTGGCAGAGAGAGTGATTGGCATTGGAATGGGCTGCCCAGGGAAGTGGTGGAGTCACCATCCCTGAAGCTGTTCAAGAAAAGCCTGGCTGAGTGACTTAGTGCCATGGTCTAGTTGATTGGACAGGGCTGGGTGTTAGATTGGCCTGGATGATCTTGGAGGTCTCTTCCAACCTGGTTGATTCAATGATTCTATTCTATGATAGCCAGATAATGCCATTTCCCTTAAAGCTTTACCCAAATACTTTTGAGATGAGATGATGACTATGAGATGTTAGTAGCTATGCTGGTAAATGAGTTTTATAATTTATGTGGGAAGTTACATGTGTTCATGAACTTGTGTTCCTGATCCCGTTGTTGATTCAGGTACTGTTCCTGACCTGAAATAGTCACTCACTTGCTGTCACTCACCTACCAATTGCGATTTCAACTTGAAGGATTGTAGTTAATCTTGTGAATATTACATGAGGGTCTTCTTAACTGTGGAGAACAATAGGAGGAAAAAACTATGAGAATGCTTTTTTGGATGCATCACTCCAGTTTGAAGCATTTTGATAAGGGATAACGCACAAGGTGAAGTGTAAGGTAAAACCTTTCAAGTACAACATTTCCACTTGTTAAAAGGGAAGAGCCAGTGAAGGAATTAAAAAGGAGTGACAATTCAAAGAAGGAGACTAGAAAAATATTTTTGCCATATGAATTTGTTTATACAACTTATAAGTAAGTTTTAACAAGCAAGATATGAGTGAAACAGCATATGAGTTTACAGCTAGAAAAAGGGATAGGAAAACAAAGGACAGAGACTTTCTGTGAGGAGAAATTTAGACATTGTAATGAAAAGTCAGCCAAGAAGCCTTGATTTTGAACTTCAAGGTCAGACAAGATAAAAAGAGTTGTTCATAATGAGTAATAGTAGCGGCATGGAAAAAGAGGAGGCATCTGAAGTGGCAAATGATGAACAGTTCTGTTTTGCCACCCTGAGACTGTCAGAGCAGCTGAAGACAAAGAATCAGAAAAGTAGGCTGAGGTTTTAGGTCAGACAGAAGGGAATAGACCTGTAGTATAAAGTGTGATTTCAATTGCCAACATGGATATGATGGCTGAATTTTTGTCTGTGGATTAGACTACTCAGATATGAAGTACAGAGGGAGACAATGAGAGGAAGATTGCAGCACTGAGGAACTAAAACAGAAAGCTGAGAAAGAATTAAAAAGAAAAAAGTCAAACTGAGAAAATTAGCCACGTGGAAAGAAAATAAAAAAATTCTAACAAAGGGAGAAAAATATTTGCAGCAGACAGGCTGGAGGGCAGAGGTGCCATCCAGAGGGACCTGGACAGGCTGGAGAGGTGGGCACAACCCAACCTCAGAAGGTTCAATAAGACCAAGTGCAAAGGTCCTGCATCTGGGTCGGGGCAATGCCAAACTCCAATACAGGCTGGGCAGTGAGTGGCTGGAGAGCAGCCCTGAGGAGAGGGACTTGGGGGTGCTGCTGGATGGCAGGCTCAACATGAGCCAGCAGTGTGCACTTGCAGCCCAGAAAGCCAACCAGATCCTGGGCTGCATCAAGAGAAGTGTGGCCAGCAGGTAGAGGGAGGTGATTCTCCCCCTCTACTCCGCTCTGCTGAGACTCCATGTGCAGTACTGCATCCATTTCTGGAGCCCCCATCACAAAAGAGATGTGGAGATGCTGGAGCATGTCCAGAGAAGGGCCACAAGGGTGATCAGAGGGCTGGAGCAGCTCTGCTATGAGGACAGACTGAAAGAGTTGGGGCTGTTCAGTCTGCAGGAGAGGAGGCTCCCAGCTGACCTTCTTGTGGCTTTCCAGAATCTGAAAGGGGGCTACAAAAAAGCCGGGGAAGGACTTTTTAGGCTGTCAGGGAGTGACAGGACTAGGGGGAATGGAGCAAAGCTGGAGGTGGGTAGGTTCAGAGTGGAGGTGAGGAGGAAGTTGTTGAGCGTGAGAGTGGTGAGAGCCTGGAATGGGTTTCCCAGGGAGGTGTTTGAGGCCCCATTGCTGGAGGTTTTTAAGGCCAGGCTGGCTGAGGCTGTGTCCAGGCTGATGTAGGGTAGGGTGTCCCTGCCCGTGTCAGGGAGGTTGGAACTGGATGATCCTTGTGGTCCCTTCCAACCCTGACTGATTCTGTGATTCTATTCTATGATTCTGTGATTTGAATACCAAAAAGCTTGTATCACAGGCTAGTCTATGAAAGCCCAGGAGGTAGGGTGTGAGGTGCTCCTTCTAAGACTTGGCTAGAAAGAAATAATCAAAGATAGAAACAATTAATAAAACCAGGCAAATAACCCCACTGACTAGCCAAAAGATTGATGGTCAAGTAAGAAGATACTTCCCAGCATTTTCCATGTAGTATGGTAATTCATCCATATTTAACTGAAACATTCTTACCAAATGAGGACACAGAAGTATTATATCCATGTAGTTCAATAATAAATGACTGTTTAAAGAATAGGAAAGTTTCATAGGTTTTAACTTCACATTAAAGTCCTTCATTACATTTTCTCTTATCAGTAATGTCCCAGAAGACAGCATTATGTTTATACAGGATTATTGCAATGTGAGTTCTAGAAATTTTCTTGGATATTTTTGATAAAGCTCTTTAGTAATTGCACTTGAGAATTTTCTTAATGGTAGTAATCATCTATCAAAAAATGCCAAGCTAAGCATGGTCACATCTTCTCTCCCCTTAATGTCACTAAAGAGAAAAATCACAATTTTCTGACATACACTGTAAAATTGCCACCAAACTAAAAGAAGGAGTAAATGAAATCACATAATTGCATTGTGGGGACAGAGTGACTGGAGAGCTGCCAGGCAGAAAGGGACCTGGGGGTGCTGATAGACAGTAGCTGAACATGGACCAGCAGTGTGCCCAGGTGGCCAAGAGAGCCAATGACATCCTGGTCTGGATCAGGGACAGTGTGTTCAGTAGGATAAGGGAGGTTATTCTTCCCTCATACTCAATACTGGTCAGGCCACACCTTGAGTGCTGTGTCTAGTTCTGAGCTGCTCAATTCAAGAGAGATGTTGAGGTACTGAAACGTGTCCAGAGAAGGGTGACAAAACTGGTGAGAGGCCTGGAGCACAGCCCTGTGAGGAGAGGCTGAGGGAGCTGAGGTTGTTTAGCCTGGAGAAGAGGAGTCTCAGGGGTGACCTCATTGCTGTCTACAACTACTTGAAGGGAGGCTATAGCCAGGTGGGGGTTTGTCTGTTCAGCCACGCAACCAGCAACAGACAAGGGGACACAGCCTCAAGTTGTGGTGGGGGAGGTCTAGGCTGGATGTTAGGAGGAAGTTGTTGGCAGAGAGAGTGATTGGCATTGGAATGGGCTGCCCAGAGAGGTGGTGGAGTTGCCATCCTTGGAGGCGTTCAAGCAAAGCCTGTCTGAGGCACTTAGCGTCATGGTCTAGTTGACTGGATAGGTCTGGGTGCTAGGTTGGACTGGATGATCTTGGAGTCCTCTTCCAACCTGGTTGATTCTGTGATTCTATGATTTTAATACCTGATTCCAGATATATGAAATATATATGTACACTATATATATATTCACATTATGGGGAAAAAAACGTTTTACGTTACTAGATTTGGAGGGAATGCCTTTAAACTCGTTTGGTAGAGCAATATTTTGCTACAGTAGGTGAGACGGGAGCCCCCATTACAAAAGGGATGTGGACGTGCTGGAGTGTGTCCAGAGAATGGCCACAAAGAGGCTCAGAGGGCTGGAGCAGCTCTGCTGTGCGGACAGACTCAAAGAGTTGGGGCTGTTAAGGCTGGAGAAGAGGAGGCTCCCAGGTGACTTTCTTATGGCCTTCCAGGATCTGAAGGGGGCCTACAAAAAAGCTGGGGAAGGACTTTTCAGGCTCCCAGGGAGTGACAGGAGTAGAAGGAATGGAGGAAAGCTGGAGATGGGTAGGTTCAGATTGGACGTAAGGAGGAATTTGTTCATCATGGGAGCGGTGAGAGCCTGGAATGGGTTGCCCAGGGAGGTGGTTGAGACCCCATTGCTGGAGGTGTTTAAGGGCAGGCTGGCTGAGGCTGTATCCAGGCTGATGTAGGGTAGGGTGTCCCTGCTCATGGCAGGGGGGTTGGAAATAGATGATCCTTGTGGTCCCTTCCAACGCTGACTGATTCTATGATTCTATTTACTTTAACTCCAGCTTTGAATTAGATGTAAAATCTTGTGTATGGCATATTACATATCATTTAAAGGAACAATGTTGAAATCAAAGTTACACTTCAGTACCTCTGGAGTGTTGTGAAAACCCTAGTCGGTTATATTTGTAGCTTCTTATTTTCACTGGAAGACAACAGTCTAGAAATCTAGGGTTCCCTCAAGCTTTATGCACGTGCATTAGATTTTAGATAACAGGATCAGGTCGATAATTTGTTTTTCTTAAAGCCTACTATAAAACATGCAGGTAAAAAAAAAGCGACCACCATACAAACTACAAAGGTGAAAAACTGCTGTAGCTTGCATTTTCCTACCTCCTGTGGCTAGAGACAGAATGCAGACATGCCACAATAATGTTTTTTATTTCTACTGTTCAAACCATATTAATGAGAACATCATTTTGGAGAACTAATTATTTCTATTTGTCTTGTGTCACACTTTCTAATTCCCCTATATTAGCACAGCCAAAGCAAATTAATTGCTTTTCCAGCAGTTGAACCTTGTCCAAGAATGAGCTCACATTCCCTTCTAGTTTTGCAGTTTCTAGGAGTGCATTGTGTCAAAAATTTCTCTTGATACTAAACATAGCCCAGAGAATATCTTTACAGATTTCTGTTGCTGCTCACTTGATGAAATTTATAAGTTTAAGTGACCCACTAGGAAAGATAAAGTTCTTAGCTGCAAGATTATACATCAAAACAGTTAAAGTGAAATTAAAATTAAATGAATGAATCTCACTGAAGCAAAAAAAGCAGTAATTAATGGTTCCCTTAATTGTCTTCATAAAATATTTGCATGGGTCTAATTTGCATAATTTGCATGTATTAATTAATCTTTCAAAGGAATTTTGTGCTGAGAGAAGCCAAAAAATCTCTTTGTTTTATTTAACATCTAATGAAATATTTATCTTCGTTAATGAACTTCTCATCTTCATTAAAATAAAAATTGCACAAGTTTGTATGTTTTAAATGTTTTTATAATTGAAGTATACAAAAAAAAAATCTCTTCAGACCTACAGTGTCTGAAAAACAAACACATTATTGCACATTCTGTGTCATTTTGACTAGAGCAACATTTAAAATTGGAGAAACCTTCTTCACTCCACCAGAAAGTCTTCAAAGAGTCTTAAATTACTTCAGTTTCATGTTAATTGCTGATAAGTTTTTAAACAATTTTACAAGTAGGGATGACAAGTTGAACATGTTTCGTATTTTGTATTATTGCCAACATGTGATGCACAACAGCTTTTGTGGAAAAGATAATATGTACAGATAGAAAGAGACTAACATTGTAGATTAAAATTCTGAATACTGCAGGACTCTCTATGTGATACAGGATTCGTTTATACTCTACCACAGCAACTACAACCAGCAACAGAAGAAGGGGACATGGTCTCAAGTTGTGCAATCAGGGGAGGTCTAGGCTGGATGTTAGGAGGAAGTTCTTGCCAGAGAGAGTGATTAGCATTGGAATGGGCTGCCCAGGGAGGTGTTGGAGTCACCATCCCTGGAGGCGTTCAAGCAAAGCCTGGCTGAAGTACTTAGTGCCGAGGTCCAGTTGATTGGCCAGGGCTGGTTGCTAGGTTGGACTGGATGATTTTGGAGGTCTTTTCCATCCTGGTTGATTCTATGATTCTACTAGATGAACAGTCGAAGAATAAACAGTTTGTGAACCACTGCCTGGCATTTGATGTTTGAACCTGGAGTAAGACTGATGACAGTAACAGTTATAAAAGATGGCATTGGCAGAGGACCTAGGAAAATGACAAGTTATGATGATCAGCAACTTCGAGACAGTATCCAAGATAGCTAGACATCCAGAATGAGAATATGAGGGGGGAAAAAAATCAATTTTAATGTTTTGTGCACAATTTAAATATGGAAGTGTAAGATGGAAAGAAATGAAGTAGTCTGGAGAAAGAGTACTTGAAGGAGGAGGATGATTGTTTTTTCAGGGACAAAGATGAAGGTTCTTACTTAATAGGGGACCATGTAGAATTCCAGGCTTTTTAATATTCATAGAATCATAGAATCAACCAGGCTGGAAGAGGTCCTCCAAGCTCATCCAGTCCAACCTAGTGCCCAGCCCTATCCAGTCAACTAGACTATGGCACTAAGTGCCCCATCCAGTCTCCTCTTGAACACCTCCAGGGGTGGTGACTCCACCACCTCCCTGGGCAGCCCATTCCAATGCCAATCACTCTCTCTGGAAAGAACTTCCTCCTAACATCCAGCTGAGACCTCTCCCACCACAACTTGAGACTATGTCCCCTTGTTCTGTTGCTGGTTGCCTGGCAGAAGAGACAAACCCTGACCTGGCTACAGCCTCCCTTCAGGTAGTTGTAGACAGCAATGAGGTCCCCCCTGAGCCTCCTCTTCTTCAGGCTGCACACCCCCAGCTCCCTCAGCCTCTCCTCACAGGGCTGTGCTCCAGGCCCCTCACCAGCTTCATTGCCCTTCTCTGGATACCTTCCAGTACCTCAACATCTCTCTTGAATTGAGGAGCCCAGAACAGGACACAGCACTCAAGTTGTGGCCTGACCATTTCTGAGTACTGGGAACAATGACCTCCCTTGTCCTATTGGCCATGGAGAAAGAACAGCACAGTATGACTAAAATAAAATAACTCCTGTACAGTGTCTACACTGTGTACCATGTGTAGTTATGAAATGAATTTTAATTTTATCAGAGATAAGTACAGTATGACTGTAATAATACAAATATACTTGAAAAAGGGAAATGGTTAGGGATCCAGACTACAAAGAAACTATATTTGCACGATGAAACTGCATGGTGGATTTCTACTCATTTTCAATATACCTGCATATGTTTAAATCCTTGCACAATGAGTTTTTAAACACATTAATGCTTTCAAATTCATTTTAGACATGCAATACCTTGGAAAGCCAGCCTTGCAGAGATACTAAAGTAGGAGCTTTTAAGGGTTCTTTAAGATACAGCACTCCATAAACAAATTTAAGAAATGGGATGTTTAAGCTGTTGAGATTATATGCACTCATATATTCTCTACTACACTATACTATAATTTTTGTGGCTGATAAGATATAGTGGAGCTTTGCTGATACCATAATGGTAGTAGAGACATTGCTGTTTATTATGAAGGTATGGAATAGCTCCTGAGGTAATGTAATTATCTATTAAATACCCAAACAATATCGGTGGGTGGGATATGTTTCACTTCACACATTTGTCGGGTAGATGTCTTTATCTGAGCTATTTGACTGGGCTCCTGTTAAAATCAATGAAGAGTAATAGACACACCTCACTTTTTGAAGGAAATGAATCCTAACTTCCAAGTTTCCTCACTGATGCTGAAGGGAGTCTACAAAACTGGCTCACATGCAGCCATCTGCAGGGCAGGTGTCTGAAGTTACTGTGATGAATCTCATCTGTTGCATATTTTCCTTTTTGCTTGCCTCAGAATTCCAAGATCACTTGTGATAGTAAACATGTTATGAGCAGCTGTATTTCAGTCACTTGTAACTACTGATGTTGGAAATGAATGCTTGTGCATGACTTCTGGAAAAATATCCATGCTTGGCAATTGCTTTTCTGCTTATTATAATTCAGTACTGTTTCTACACAGTACAGTTCTGAAAGTTGCATAACCTGAATCTGCAGCATTTCAATTGGTTTCTACCAAGGGAGGCACAAAGCAAGATGCTAAAGAAGCATTAGGAAACCTCTGAAATAAAAACAGTAGTGGACAAAAATTGAGAGGCGGAAAAAAGGTAGATGATGTATCACAGAACTCTAGAAGGGAAAATTATAGTTGCATTATATTACTGTAACTGTATTATTATAACATCACTAATTTACACTGAACAAGCAAATGTATCTCTGTTTAAATGTAGTTTTTCTTGTAAACAAGGCACAAAGTGCAAAGCAAGATGCTAAAGAAGCATTAGGAAACCTCTGAAATAAAAACAGTAGTGGACAAAAATTGAGAAGCAGAGAAAAGGTAGATGATATATCACAGAACCCTAGAAGGGAAAATTATATCATATTACTAATATAGTTGCATTATATTACTGTAACTCTGTTATTAAATCATTACTGATTTACGCTGAACAAGTAAATGTATCTCCATTTAAATGTAGTTTGTCTTGCAAACAAGGCACAAACTGGAATTTTGTGTCCACAGTGTTGATGCCTACATCTGTGCTTCTCACACCCCACACTCTGTGAAGAGAAATATCCACAGTACTTCATAAAGTAGTTGTCGGTATTTCTCCCTTAACTACAAACAAATTGAATAACTCACATTCCAGAAAAGCTGAATTGAGTTCCTGGAGTGGAGAAAGTAATTTCTTTTGTCTGATTGGTTTGGTTTCAGCATTGTTTAGGGCAAAATTTTTTTCATGGAATAAATCCATTTTTTAGCAGTGCATTTAAATGTACTTGAAGAAAGTCTACTTGCAAGGGATAAAGGTAGCATGTGACACAGTCACACGAAGTATTTTCTGTGGAGTCACTGTCTTATTTCACTTTTTGTATCAAATAATCAAGTGGACAACATCAACTTTGCAATTTAGATGGTGACGTTAACTTGTGTTGCTTCTATACTTAATGTCTCATGTTCTGCTATTGAATGGTATGGTAGAGGAATAGGTCATTTTGTATGCTTCATTGCTTTAGCCAGTGCCTCAAGCTAGAACCAAATCTTTATGCATTCTTAACCGATTTCTTGATGGCCACACTTGATGCTTTGGTATTTCACAAGGGTGTTGTGAAACTTCATTAATGAAGTTGTGAAACTTCATTAATGTGCCTTCTGAGATGAAAGGCATGACAGAAGCTCAGTTATGTTACTAACTTTTTTTTTGGTGGCTGATCAGAATCCCAGGCATTAAAAAGTTTCAAAGAGAAGTGGTATATTATACAGCTATTTACAACTATTATAAACTAATTATAGTAACTTTCAAATCTAGGATGAGGAAGTAGGTGGAAAACTATTTCAATGGGTTTAGTAAGGAAATGCTTGATAGTTGAGTTTTTTGGTTGCAGGGTTTTTTTTTTTTGTAAAGGCAAGTTTGCCTGGATTTTCATAAGAGAAAAAAAATTAATAGACTAACTTCAATTATTCTGTGTTAGATCAAAAGTGTATTACTGAGTGGTAGTGTTTTGCTGTGAGATGTGACAGCCTCTCTTTTATAATCCTAAATTAACTGTGGGGTCAGAAGTCCTGTTGAAAAGAATGAAAGTTCAACATTCTCTTAATAGATTCAAGAGGCAAACATGCAGTTAGACTTAAAACACAAATAAAACTGCCTGGTGAGATTGTATCAGACAGGCAACACTTTGAACAGTATTAAGAGTTAAGGGAGCCACCTTGGTAAGAGTTTACTCCAGTTCTATTGGTGTCTTACATCAGTTAGAAAGAAAAACAGACAAATGAAACCCCCAAATTACAAAAAGTGAAACAAACAAACAAAAAAAGGATAAAAAATTGCCATCAGTAAAGCTGTGTTAATTTAAACTAGCTGAGAGTCTGATGGTTTGATTTTAAATTTTCCAAAGAATTTATGTTTTGCCTTTTTCTCTCTTTGCCAGTGTGATGAAAAAAAAAAAAAAAAAAAAAAAAAAGAGAGCTAAAACATTTTTAAGTCCTTCAGAAATAGGAAATATTTATAGTTCTTTATATGCTTGTAAAATTCATCTGAATGCCTTATTGTAAACCAGCAAAGCAAACAATTACTGTGCCAAATCTGTTTAAATTCTAAAAATAATGTTTTCTAGCAGTAGTTATTTTTATATTGATGTAATTAAGAACGATAACATAAAACAATCGAGGCTTTGTGTAAGTCAAGTATTCAACTTTCCCATGGATTTGAACTTGGAACTTGACTCATCTCTATCAGTATCTCAAGTTCATATGAAAGAAAAAAAAGGAAAAAAAAAAATAAATGAACTAAGAAAAGTGTGTGTAAAGGAAGTGGAACTAAAATTAACACATTTGGAAGGAATACTTAGCCAGCATCACGTTCCATCTATAGCTGAGATTTGCTGTCAGCATATATCTATAATAAGTATTCTTCCAGCGAACTGCCAGCTGGCTTGTAAAGAAGAAAATCTATTATGTAGAATTGACTGCTAGCTTTAAAAAGAAATCTTCCGATTTTCAACACTTTGCAGGAAGTATTTTGGTCATTGTAAGGTTCCATAACACCTGAAGGACATCCTGGCGGGCTGCCGCGTATATAATGCTAATGTGATGTCATTTTGGTGTTCCTAGTTGAGAAGCACAAAGTGTGTGTCAGTAATGGTAAAAGGAACATTTTTTCTATTATGTTTATGTCAGCCTTATTTTTTTTAAAAAGTGATGCAGCCTCTAATAGCTTAGGAAAAGCAGCAGTAGCATAATAGTATCTTTTATCTTGGCTGGTAGAAAAGGACGGATCGCAAAGTGCTAGAGCTGGCCTTAGAAACAAAGTGTGATGAAGTCAAGACCAAAAAAATTTACAGCACTGTTTTATGTGCATGAAATTAGAATAGAGATTGTTAAAAATACACAATGCTGTATTAGATAATTCAAGTTTTGACTTGTTTATTTAGTCTCTCTGTTGATTCTGCATATTTCGCCTGTGACAAACTGTTGGTGCAACCCTTGCATTAAAAGCCATGCATTTTTCATGATATTGTTTCCTACTGCAATATGCTGGCTACGAGTCCTTTCAAGTAATCAAGTTATATTGAATACAAACATCAAATAAAAAGCAGCAATAATTTTCTCTCATTTTTAGCTTTACATTGTGACTCAAAAGATATACACTCTCACCCACTGAAAAGGGAACAGTATGTTTGCACATTGATGAATTGAACATAAAAATATTGTAGTTGGATGAGATTCCTTGGCTTCACTGGAAATACTGGAAGCGTCATAAAAGTAGTAAAGTGGCTGGAGGATTGGTTCCATTTTCATCGTTTTCATCACATTTGTTATGACAATCACTGCAGTAACTATGCCTTCCTAAGCAATCTGATTCCCAGTGCTAAAATAATGAAATGGTAAACACTATTAAAACTTGCAAAAAAATCACTTCTATTCCAGTTCCAAATAGGCAGTGGTTCCAAAGTTTGATCTTAAACATTCAGTGAATGAAAAGAGACCTAATTTTAGGAATTAATGACTAATTTCTCTGTAGGTTTTTTGTATTCTTGCAAAACCTGTGATTTGCTTAGATTTTTCAGCTAAAATTAACTGCATAGCCAACTCTATATTATCATAGCAGATATTCAGTAAATATCATCAAGATATACTCTCTTGACACTAAAATGGCATAACATTAGATGTAGGAGTAGATGGGCTTTAAAATTCACATTTGCAAGCTATCATATCACAACTACCATCCTAAATAGTGCAGGGTTCTGCGCTTTGGCCACAACAACCCCAAGCAGCACTACAAGCTGGGGACAGAGTGTCTGGAGAGCAGTCAGGAAGAAAGGGACCTGGGGGTACTGGTAGATAGTAGCTGAACATGAGGCAGCAGTGTGCCCAGGTGGCTGAGCGAGCCAATGGCATCCTGGCCTGTATCAAGAACAGTGTGGCCAGTAGGACAAGGGAGGTTATTCTTCCCCTGTACTCAGCACTGGTGAGGCCACACCTTGAGTGCCATGTCCAGTTCTGGGCTCCTCAATTCAAGAGAGATGTTGAGGTACTGAAACGTGTCCAGAGAAGGGTGACAAAGCTGGTGAGGGGACTGGAACACAAACCCTATGAGGAGAGGCTGTCTACAACTACCTGAAGGGAGGCTGTAGCCAGGCAAGCAGCAACAGAACAAGGGGACACAGTCTCAAATTGTGCCGGGGAGGTCTAGGCTGGATGTTAGGATGAACCTCTTGCCAGAGAGAGTGATTGGCATTGGAATGGGCTGTCCAGGGAGGTGGTGGAGTCCCTGGAGGTGTTCAAGAAAAGCCTGGCTGAGGCACTTAGTGCCATGGTCCAGTTGATTGGCCAGGCCTGAGTACTAGGTTGGCCTGGATGATCTTGGAGGTCTCTTCCAACCTGGCTGATTCTATGATTCTTTGATTCTTTATTTCATCTGTCTTGACAAAATCATGCTTCTAAAGGAAGAAAAATATATACTTCAGATATTTTGTGCAGGTCGTTGCTCCTGACTTCTAAGTAGTCGTTTGATTCCAGAGTTACTGGTTAAAATTGCTTTGTTGCTTAATTTAGCCATTTGTTTTTTCTCTTGCTTAACTTCTTGATGATGGACCACGGTGCTAAGTTCTCTCTGGGAAAGCATGCTGCTTCCATATGGTCTGAGATTTTTGTAGTAGGGTGCATCCAGGACACAGTCTGTCATGACATGCTGTTTTTTCTAGGGAATCTCTGTGGGTGAAGACATAGAGTGATGCCAAATTCAAACCACCTGGCTCTAAGGCTAATTGAGATTTTCCTGGGAGAGTAAAATAATAATTTTGAAGTACCTATCTGAAATTATGTTACCACTGAGAGGGAATGGAAAAGGTTGGCTTGTCACAAGAGTGCTTAAATATATCTATGAAGATATGCTCAAGATGGAAGTTTACAGTGAGCAAGGGGAGCCAGTTTGAATTATGAATTGAAAAATAATCTGCCTGGCCTGACATTAGCACTTGTGACAGAAACAAGGTTCACAGAATCACAGAAGCAGTCAGGGTTGGAAGGGGCCACAAGGATCACCTACTTCCAACCTCCCTGCCATGGGCAGGGACACCCTACCCTAGACCATGCTGGCTGGTGTTTTTCATGCTGTATAGGAACAAAAGCATTTTCCTTAGGCACTGCTTCATAGCTATAAGCTAGGTTAAACCCCATGTACATCTTTCAGCTTGCAGTCTTTCTCAGATTTAATCTCAGAGCTGATGGGGTTGGTTTTCTGTTCTGTAGTTTTGTTGCTCATGCTAAGCCCCGAGAACTTCACTAAGGTCCATTCATATTTCTGTGTGGTGGTAAGGATTATGTGTGACTTCAGTTCATTGTTCATTTCTTAGAACATTACTTCTAGTTTGGTTTCTATCACCTTGCCTCTTGTTCTGCATGTGAGTGCTTTGTGCCATTGTATCCCAGAAGCTTGCTTTCATACAACATATCTAAAAGCATCGAGCCTGTGTGGCATGTGTTTTGACATCCCATACAGATTTTCCACAGCTGGCTAGTGTGCAGTTGATCTATTTTACTCATTCCTTCCAGCCGGTAGTGTGCATTTGCAGCCCAGAAGGCCAACCAGAGACTGGGCTGCATCAGGAGAAGTGTGGCCAGCAGGTCGAGGGAGGTGATTCTCCTCCTCTACTCTGCTCTGCTGAGACTTCACCTGGAGTATTGCATCCAGTTCTAGAGACCCCATTACAAGAGGGATGTGGAGATGCTGGAGTGTGTCCAGAGAAGGGCCATGAGGATGCTCAGAGGGCTGCAGCACCTATGCTGTGAGGATAGACTGAAAGAGTTGGGGCTGTTCAGTCTGCAGGAGAGGAGGCTCCCAGGTGACCTTCTTGTGGCCTCCAGGATCTGAAGGAGGCCTACAAAAAAGCTGGGGAGGGACTTTTTAGGCTGTCAGGGAGTGACAGGACTAGGGGGAGTGGAGCAAAGCTGGAGGTGCGGAGATTCAGAGTGGAGGTGAGGAGGAAGTTGTTGAGCATGAGAGTGGTGAGAGTCTGGACTGGGTTTCCCAGGGAGGTGGTTGAGACTCCATTGCTGGAGGTGTTTAAGGCCAGGCTGGATGAGGCTGTGTCCAGGCTGATGTAGGGTAGGGTGTCCCTGGCCATGGCAGGGAGGTTGGAAGTAGATGATCCTTGTGGTCCCTTCCAACCCTGACTGATTCTATGATTCTGTTCTATGATTCTAAAAGGAGTTGCCAAGTTCATAAGGCAACAATACAAGAAAGTGTGATTTTACAAATCTATTTATTTCAGAGAATTTCTCACCTTGTTATGCCAGGCTTTTCAGAGCTCAAAGTGGCAAGCTGCCTGTGTTCTGTATGGTCTTTAAATAATAGAAAGTGTCATATGCAGGTAGTCAACTTCTTGCTTAGTTTACTAAACATCAGATTTCTGACCTTTAGCTTGCTCCCACACTATTCAGTGATCTGATAGAAGATCCTGACAGTTCAATAGTTAAAATAGACGTAGAAAAGGTGTTTTTGTGGTCTTTTATATCTATATCTATATCTATATCTATATCTATATAGATATATATATCTCCATGATTTAATTTTATGCCTGCAACCTTGAACGCAGAATTAAAATCTCCTAAGTATAAATTACTATTTTAAAAGGGAAGATATTAACATCTCAGTCTCCTGCATATTTGCACTGAGCATTAACTCAAATATATTTGTACATGAATGTTAAGTAGATAAATGAAAGGTGTATGATTAATAGCAATATGCAAATTGGAAACTAATTTATTGGTGTTATACAAAGGGCACACTGGGATAGTATTTGGCCAAATATGTTTACATACTTCCTATTTGCATGAGTTTATTGAACATTCAATGTGAAATCACCCATCTCTGCATAAAAACTGGGTAAGCACTTTTTTTTTTAAAGAGCAGATTGCTCAAATTTCAAAGCCTCCTCAGCTGAGCTGCATCTCCTGTATTCTGCTCTAATTCTGCCTCAGAAGAAGGCAAGTGGATTTGTCTGTGCTCCTGAATATGTGATCTACTTGTGCTATCAGTAGTGGTGTCAGGACTGTACCGATACCTCTGTCCCCTCCTTTTCAGTGTCTAGTTGTAAAGCTTCAGTGTTCTGATTAACCTCACACACTAGGAGGAGTCTTTTCCCCTCACAACATGTTGTTTTGCATCGTATCAGTTCCTTTCATTTGATTTCATGCCTGCATTTGACAAAAGCTGGGTTTTCTATCCTCAGTTGCACTCTGCAAACTCTGAAAAAAACACTCAACCTCATCATAAATTATTTTCCCACGATTAAAAAGTTGGACTCCCATTTTTGTCTTCCTGCTTCGGTGGAGAATAAATCCTCTTCTGTCTGGATTTTGAATAAAATATCTAAAGAGTACATCAAAACACATTTAGTCCTTAATTAGCTGCTTCCTTTAAGTTGTTTTTTTTTGTTGGTTTTTTTTTTTTTGTGAAGAAACATTACAGTTTGACTGAGATCCCTTCCATCTGTCACAATCTGCTTGCTTTTATTTTGACTTCCTGTTGCTGTCTTATCTAATATCACATGAACCATTACCATTTGTTTGCCATCCCTTTCTTTTGTTTTGTTTCTCTTCCTCCACATGATTAAAACACCAGGTTGAATGAAAGGTTGGAAGTACACTGTGATTCACATTTGCCCTGTCTTATTAAAACAAATAAACCCACCAGTTCTATAATTTAAATGTGCTTGAGCTATGGCTTGCAGATGCTTTTCTCAGCTCTGGGCTGAAGAGGTTGTGAGCATTCGGGCATGAATGTACAACTGTTCTTTGAAAGGGACAAACCTCATTAGATTACAGGTGCCTGGAAATAACTTCTGAGAAAATAGCTGCCATTTCCAATAAAGCTACTTCCTAACAGGAAACATGATTTATTATGTTCTTTCGTAAGTGGGAAGCTTTCACTTAAATAAAAGTAGCACCGTTTAATCTCACAAATATTTTATTTCTTCTAACCTGCTGTACTGAGAGCAGATCATAATAATTTCCACTCCGATGTTCTAGCTTATAAAATGTTGAGGAGAAGAGCTGTAATGATTATTAAGTTACGAAATAGGTGTTACACTAGCGCAGAAGTTATTTCCTTTACTTGCCTTGCCATCTTTTCTTCTTCAGTCTGAAATGCTTCATAATTGCCTCAGCTTGCTGGAGCTGAGGATGGCAGCTTTTAGTGGCTGTAGGGTGTGGCAAAAGTGTGAATGAGTATCCTGAATTTCCAGTACCAAAGCCTCTGCTGTCTTGAGTGAGCACATGGGCTAGACCTGGAGTTTTGTGTTACAGCATGGTATTTGAAACAGGACTCTAAACTGAGGTCAATAAGATGAACTTCAGATTATTTTTTATGAGCCAAAAAGCTATGGTTTCAATGAAATATATGCAATTAAGGGGTTTGGTTTGGTTTGGGTTTTTTATGTTGGTTTTTTTGTGTGTGTGTGTGTGTGAGTTTTGGTGTTGGGTTTTTTTGTGATTTTTTTGTCTAATATAGTGCTTAGAGATTTCACATAACACTGTTGTACCTTACTAAGGGCAAGACAACAGTGCACAGAATCCCTGATACCTAGAGAAAATAGTTTGGAAGGAAAAACAGAAAAGCACAACAATTAAATGACAGATTATTTCAGTGTCAGAACTGGGAATTAAGTTCCCTTACTCTTAGAATCATAGAATCATAGAATCAACCAGGCTGGAAGAGACCTCCAAGATCATCCAGTCCAACCTATCACCCAGCACTATCCAGTCAACTAGACCATGGCACTGAGTGCCTCATCCAGTCTTTTCTTGAACACCTCCAGGGACGGTGCCTCCACCACCTCCCTGGGCAGCCCATTCCAATGGGAAATCACTCTCTCTGTGAAGAACTTCTTCCTAACATCCAGCCTATACCTACCCTGGCACAACTTGAGACTGGGTCTGTTAATCTTATTACCAAAGGCAATCTCAAGTAGGTGTTATTTACTTGAAAAGCACATAACAATTAATAGCTTCACCACTAAAATATCCTTAAGACCCATTTTGGCTGAAGAACAGCTTGTATCACTGGCATGTGCATATTGACAAAATTATATTAACTGTAGTTAGGAACTACATTGAGTAAAATTTGGGCTACTTTGATGTAAGGATTGCTGGATCATGGACTAGCACTTAATATGCTGCAGCTCACAGATTGTGATGATTGTCAAATATAGTGACTGAAAATAAATTTTAGAAAATTAAAATATCTCAGCTTTATTCACCTAACTTTCCAGAGCTCCTACTGAGATATTAATTTGCATTTTCATGCATCATTTTGTCATTTTTTACCTTTTTAACCTGGACTAGGTGGGTTTCTTTCTTAATACCTGTCTGTGATATGCAACAGTATCTGTTAAGGCCAGTCTCTTCAGTGTTGCTCAGTGATAGGATGAGGGGTAGCAGGCACAAACCAAAACACAAAGAGGTCCACCTTAACATAAGTAAAAACTTCCTTACTTTGAGGATGATGAAGCACTGGAAGAGACTGCCTGAAAAGTGGAGTCTCTTTCTCTGGAGGCTTTCAAAACTTGCCATGATGTGTTCCTGTGCAACCTGATCTAGGCAAACCTACTTTAGTAGGGAGGTTGGACTAGATGATTCCTAGAGACCCTTTCCACTCCCTACCATTATGTGACTGTGAGTTGATTGGTGGTTCTTATCCCTTAAAGCTCCTAACTATGGGAAATCATTCTTTTACTAAGAAGAGTGTTCCTCAGAAGGTGTTATGACAGGGAAATTAATTAATGGGAGATGGTAATTTTTTCCAAAATTAATACTGTTTATTAATTTTGATATTCAGAAATCTCATTACCCCTGACCACTAATTTTAATAATATTAGGTTCTCACATAGTCATGAAAACATTTTACACATAATAAGCAGATCTAGCAACAACCAGCAAAATACATAAACATCAAATGAACTGGAAGAGAATATTCTTCCAGCCAAATACCACTTGCAGTCAAGTACACCACTTGCCCACTGTATGGACTCAAGGAGCTCTTTCTGCTTATGGCTGAAGGCAGTGGAGAATTACAAAGAAGCTTTAAGTATTTACTCACAAAATACTATCTCTCGACTTGTGGGGGCTAGCCACAACCCCAGACAGTACCTCAGTGCTCTCAAGGAATTCTGTCTTGTTGACCTCTGAGACCTAATTCTTCCTAGGCTTCTGGGTAAAGGAGGCAGACACTCTCTGGCCTTGTCTTCTGGCTCCTCTGGATGATCTGTGTATCTCCAGGACTTCTCATCTCAGCAGGAGACTTTCAGGTGCAGGCAGGATGTCTTGTGATGTGCAGTCTCAGCACAATGTCATGCTGGCTATGCAGGCCGATGGCGTGCAGGCATTTAGAGCCTGTTCCTGGTAAACTCATGACAGTGGAGTTTCCAGGCAAACAATAAGGCAGTAGGCAATAGCTGCAGGCATGAATACAATGGCAAAGCACAGCAGAGCATGGCAGAGCACACTGCGTTGACCTGCTTATCTATTTTATCAATATGGGCTGAGATTACTTAACCCTTCGGACACAGAATAGCCAACTAGAATGGCAGTTCGCCAAGACTGACCATATTAGGCAAAGCCATAGGCTTGCTTTACCCAAATTTGGGAAAAGCATAGGCCTTGCACAAGGCAGCTAAGTGTGTGTACCTTGTTCACCACAGGAGAAAAACGTACCTGGGCAAGCCAGTACATGTATAAGCCTATTCTATAGTCTTGTAAGCCTAGTCTGCAAGCCTAACTGAAGGAAGGTAGTAGACAGGTGGGGGTTGGTCTCTTCTGCCAGGCAACAAGCAACAGAACAAGGGGACACAGTCTCAAGTTGTGCCGGGGGAGGTCTTGGCTGTATGTTAGGAGGAAGTTCCTGCCAGAGAGAGTGATTGGCATTGGAATGGGCTGCCCAGGGAGATGATGGAGTCAGCATCCCTGGAGGTGTTCAAGAGAAGCCTGGCTGAGGCAGTTAGTGCCATGGTCTAGTTGATTGGTCAGGGCTGGGTGCTAGGTTGGAGTGGATGATCTTGGAGGTCTCTTCCAACCTGGTGGATTCTGTGATTCTATGATTTTTTGCCCATCAGGCCTACCACAACAGAAGGCTTTTCTGTGATAGTAACAAACTGAACTGAGGTGTGACACAACAGCTTTGATGTTGATTTGTAGACTTTCATAAACCAAACACTGCAGTATGCAGTATATGCTGGTTATATGTTTATTTTTAAAGCTGTTCTCAGAATACAAACTGAAGCATTGCATTGCAGACAACCACAGTGCAGCTTGCATTGAGTGGCAGAAACGCGTTCATTACCATCTTAATGGGAGTGATGTATTTAGTTTGTTGCCTAAGACCAAACTTAACATTTCATCATAGATTTTTGTCACTGTAAAAGGGTGCATATTAATGGGAAAAATATCTGAGTGAGTTTATGTTTTTATCTCAGAAAATGATGGGCCCATAGAGATACTTACTGCAAGCTGCCCACAGAACATTAGTGTGAATCATTCCCCATCTGACATCTCCATAGGAATTCATTTCAAAGCATATGATTTGTTTCAACATTGCAAACTTCAGTGTCAGTTCCATTTGTTTGTTTTTTTATAACATTTACAACCTTTTAACTATTTGGGCATGTTCATTCAAAAGCCTTAAAAGGACTCTTAATTTAAAAAAAAAGTTGATCTAAAAAAAACCATACTCCCTCACTCTGGCTAGAATTTCTGTCATAGCAGTCCACAGACACAACCAAATGAGATTTAGGAGTAGTGGCATTTTCGGTTTGAGTTGCTAACATGAATTTGTGTGATCTTGCTGAACGCTGCCATTTGCAAAAGAGCAATTAAAACAGATGACAATCTGCTAATCATGCACAGTTTTATTTAGAAATCTAGCAATATTTTCCCAGTTTGTGTTTTCACTTGACTTCCTAAGAAAGAAAGCAAGTTTTCTGTATTTATATTGTATTTAGCAGTATGTAAATTTGAGAAGCTTTACTGCAGATCAACAATTTTCAGTAGGCTAAAAATATATGGCAGCATTGTAAACATTTTTAGAGAACGCTCTGTGTGTGTTAGTGTTGTGTATGTTTGTGTGCATGTATCCATGTTTGTGTGCAGATTACAGTCCATATTTGTTTTACATAAAACTGCTCTTATGCAGATAGGCAAATTCTACATTTGTTAACAGTAGGCAGTAATCACACACACATATATAGAATTGTAGAATCAGTCAGGGTTGGAAGGGACCACATGGATCATCCAGTTCCAACCCCCCTGCCATGGCCAGGGACACCCTACCCTAGAGCAGGCTGGCCACAGCCTCATCCAGCCTGCCCTTAAACACCTCCAGCAATGGGGTCTCAACCACCTCCCTGGGCAACCGATTCCAGCCTCTCACCACTCTCATGCTCAATAACTTCCTCCTTACCTCCACTCTGAACCTACCTATCTCCAGCTTCACTTCATTCCCCCTAGTCCTGTCACTCCCTGAGAGCCTGAAAAGTCCCTCCCCAGCTTTTTTATAGGCCCCCTTCAGATCCTGGAAGACCATAAGAAAGTCACCTGGAAGCCTCCTCTTCTGCAGACTGAACAGCCCCAACTCTTTCAGTCTGTCCTCATAGCAGAGCTGTTCCAGCCCTCTGAGCATCCTCGTGGCCCTTCTCTGGACACATTCCAGCATCTCCACATCCCTCTTGTAATGGGGGCTCCAGAATTGGATGCAGTACTGCATGTGGAGTCTCAGCAGAGCAGAGTAGAGGGGGAGAATCACCTCCCTCACCCTGCTGGCCACACTTCTGATGCAGCCCAGTCTCTGGTTTGCCCTGGGGGCTGCAAGTGCACATATGTAAAAAACCCACAACTAGTAAATAAAAGCTGATAAGGTAGAAGGAAGCAGAGGCATGGTCTTTTAGGATTTAACAGTATTGGCATTTTCACAATGCATTACAAAGGATGAACTGGCCTGATTTGCTAATTACTGGTTGCCCTCATGATTTGTAGATTTTGCATGATTTTAATCTTGAAGTCCTGAAGGCTTGTGAGTGGTAATGCACCACTGGTATTCAGACAAGAACACTGGCTACATCTAGAGGCGAAGTCATTCCAGTGGTTTTGACAACACTGAGAATTTCCAGTCATATCAGAAGAATCTCTGAGCAATGGCAATTGGGAGAGAAATTGTTAGGAAGAAGGGAATAGGAGTCTGAAAAGGAAAAGTGACAGCAATCAGATATAGGTATTGTACTTGGTCACCACATTATGATGTGAGGTTATCATTCTTCCGTGAAGCTGTGAGTTGCCTCTGTTTTTCTAGCACAGCTTGAAGTCTTCATATTTCTGAAGTGCAGTGGTATTTTCATGTGTAGTTCTTCATGAATGGCTGCATGAACTTCTTAGGTACACACAAAGGTGTACTGGAAGAGAAGTACAAAGCCTAAAGAAATTATTTCTCTATCTTCTCCCAAAATGATGATTTGAGAGGGTAATGGAACTCCATAGTTACTGTGATTATTTTCCATGTTGGCATTATAGGTTCTAAAGAAAAAGATATTAATTTTGCACCTCATTCTTTCATGACTAGTTTGGAGAAAGTGAAGGAAATATTTTACAATTTTTAGCAACTTTTGTTATTAAGTATTACTTAATCATGGGATGGCTTTATGTGTATCACAACATGGCAGGATTTCTTTTAAAGCGGAAGTCTCTAATGCTGTGTTTTCCTGTATATTAGGGAAATTAGTCAAACATGTTAGCAGAGAATGTATGCCTTATAATAAGGCTAGAAATTATATTAGATCAACTACTTAATTCTTATATGGTATTTTAAGTCCATTATTACTCCAGATTATTTGATTGAACTTTTAATAGTCCATCATATAGTTACAGGAGGAACATGGTGATCTCAAATTGTGCCAGGGGAGGTCTAGGCTGGGTATTAGGAGGTTTTTGACAGAGAGAGTGATTGGCATTAGAATGGACATTGGATGGTGGAGTCACTGTCCCTGGAGATGTTCAAGAAAAGCCTGTCTGAGGCACTTAGTGCCATAGTCTAGTTGACTGGATAGGGCTGGGTGCTAGGTTGGATTGGATGAGCTTGGAGGTCTCTTCCAACCTGGTTGATTCTATGATTCTATGATTTATCTTTATTGTATATATCCATCATATATGTTTTTAACTTACGTAAACAAGTATCTTCTTACACTGTAAGGAGGATGCTTTGAAAAGCTGCCCTTTTCTTTTATTGTTCATTGTCTGTGCATATAGGATATAGAATACAGGGTCTGAGAGTGTCTTCAATTAAAAGTGAAAAACATTCTATTGACTTCACTGCCAGATTGGGCTCTGAAGCAGTGTAAAATAGAGCTGACTTTTGAAAAGGTACTGCTGTTCTGTGCATATTGCTCATCTTTTATTGGCTACTACAAGGATTCTGCTGGTTACAGCTGTATTTTTAATTGAAAATATGTTTTAATAAATATTTTATTTTAAAAGGTATATAGAGACCTAATATAGTAAAATAAAATACAAGTTACTGGCTGTAGGCTATCTTAGTGTTTAGGTGTGGGAATTATGCACAGCATTCATTAGCAAGTGTGCATTCAGGGTAGCCGAAGTGCTGGTATATATGCAGAGTAATTCTCCTACAGAGGTATCCCGACAGCTTTAGTGCTGTAAATGTCTGCTGTGTTTATTCAATATGTTTGGGAGAATTATATATGCAACTATAGCCAGCCTTGGCTAATCTGTTCTTGGTGCAGGTTTTCTTTGAGAGGGTTTACCTGGCCTTTAGTGAAACAATGGCTGATGTAGCATGATGGATTCACTTTGTAGGAGTGCTTTCTTTCTGTTCTTTTTCTCAGGTTGTCAGTTCTTGTTAGGTGAGTTTTTGGTTCATCCTTTCCTGCTTAACTCCCACACACATGAAAGCAAAGCAGAGGCTGCTTCCTTCTGAACGCATGAAGTTCAATAAGGATGAGTGCATCTGGGGAGAAATAACAGCAGGCACCAATACAGGTTGGGGCTACTCTGCTGGAAAGCACCTCCCTGGAGAAAGACCTTGGAATGCTGGTAGGCAGCAGGCTCTTCATGGACCAGCAATGTGCCCTTGTGGCCAAGAGAACCAAAGGCATCCTGGAGCGCATCAAGAAAAGTGTGTCCAGCAGGGCTAGGGAGTTTCCTTTCCCTCTCTACTCTGCCTTGCTGAGTATACTGGAATACTGTGTCCAGTTTCGGGCTCCCCAATTCAACAGAACAGGGACCTGCTGCAGACAGTCCAACAGAGAGCCATGAGGATGACTGGGGGACTTGAGCATCTCCCCTATTGAGAGAGTCTGGGGCTGTTTAGTCTGGAGAAGAGAAGGCCGAGAGAGGATGTGATCAATGTCTATCAATACTGGAGGGGTGGGTGTCAAGTGGAGAGGGCCAGTCTCTTTTTGGTGGTGCACAGAATAAGACAAGGAGCAATGGATACAAACTGGAACGCAGGTGGTTTTTTGAAGCTCCGATTCAAAGACTCCTTTTTCCTCTGCTGAATTCCCCAAAGCATTTTGGTTGCTCTTCATGCCTCAAATGAAAACAAAAAGTCTTTTAGGCAAGGACTCGCTCAATTTCTTTTCATCTCTCTTCAGTGCACAAAGACCATAAAGAGAGTGCCATCGTGGTTCTGAGTGGAAGCAGTCTAAGTGGTGGAAAGTTATTATCTGCTCTGCCAGAATTTAAAAAGAAAAAAAATGTGGGAAGGAGGGAAGGGACAGGAAAATGTAGGGAAAAGGGACAGGAAAACATAAAGACAGGAGGAAGTATCAAAAGGGAGTATATTCTAGAACCTTGCAAAGGAAAACTAGTGGTGTAAAAGGAAAGCCAGAGGCACACTATTTAGGAATCACACAGTGAGCAGTTCTACCATCTCTTTTATCTGCAACAGTTGATAAAAATTCGACAGTAGAAGTTGGAAAGAGATGTGCAGAAGGGACACATTTTTACAGCTGTACAGGATGTACATTTGTCTCCTTTCAAGTTAAGTGTTTCTTTCTCTTGACACATGGAGTAAGCCTGTGGAAGTGATGCCATACATTTCAACCACAGCACAAAATTTCAGGATTCCATCAAATCTCACATTGTTGTTTTCCTCTAGATCTAGTAAGAATTTTAAAGATCTATTTGGAATAACAATAAAAAAATAAAAATAAAAAAAAAGGAAACAAAACCAGAAAGAAAAACCTCTGAAATCTTGCAAATGTTTGCTGCTTTCACTTGGACCAGAAGAAAAGTTTTATGCAGACATCTGGAGATGAGATACAGCTTGTGCTTCCAGATGCATTATATTATGAAATAGAATGGTAGAATCAATCAGGTTGGAAGAGATCTCCAAGATCATCTATTCCAAACTAGCGCCCAGCCCTGGCCAATCAAATAGACCATGGCACTAAGTGCCTCAGGCAGTCTTTTCATGAACACCTCCAGGGATAGACTCCACCACCTCCCTGGACAGCCCATTCCAATGCCAATCACTCTCTCTGGAAAGAACTTCCTCCTAACATCCAGCCTAGACCTCCCCCAGCACAACTTGAGACTGTGTCCCCTTGTTCTATTCATAGAATCATAGAATCAACCAGGTTGGAAGATACCTCCAAGATCATCCACTCCAACCTGTCACTATTGCGGCTTGCCTGGCAAAAGAGTCCAACCCCACTTGGCTACAACCTCCATTCAGGTAGTTGTAGACAGCAATGAGGTCACCTCTGAGCTCCTCTTCTCCAGGCTAAACACCCCCAACTCCCTCAGCCTCTCCTCATAGGATTTATGTTCCAGGCCTCTCACTAGCTTTGTCACCATTCTCTGGACACGTTCCAGCACCTCAACATCTCTCTTGAATTGAGGAGCCCAGAACGGGACACAGGACTCAAGGTGTGGCCTGACCAGTGTTGAGTACAGGGGAAGAATAACCTCCCTTGTCCTGCTGGCCACACTGTTCCTGATCCAGGCCAGGATGCCATTGGCTTTCCTGGCCACCTGAACACACTGCTGGCTCATGTTCATAAATAGTGTTTCATAAATATGCACTGTGGAGGATTAATATACTTCACAATGTGCTTTGTTCAGAAGGGAGCAAAGCTTTCTATCCTAAGAAGTTTTTCTGTTTGTTACATGCTTAAATGTATTAAAAAAAATATCTCTGCATTGCTCTGAGAATAGATGGATATGAGATGTTTGTGTCCCCACTGAGGAAAAAAGTAGCTTTAGAGTTCTGTGTCAGTTTGATGCTAATGGAATTAGAACATAGAATCATAGAATCAACCAGGTTGGAAGAGACCTCCAAGCTCATCCAGGCCAACCTACCACCCAGTCCTGTCCAGTCAGCTAGACCATGCCACTAAGTGCCTCATCCAGTCTTGTTTTGAAGACTTCTAGGGATGACAACTCCACCACCTCCCTGGGCAGCCCATTCCAATCATTGGTTTGGTTTAGTTGGGGCAATTAACAAGGCAGGAATTATAAAATATGTAGTTAATTTTATTTCCAGATAGCCTTCCCCCCCCCCCCCCCCACTGCCCCCACCCCCACCTGCCTCAACTATATACTGATTAGTTAAATTTGGGTTCTAATTCGATTGGGAAACTCTTCCCAAGGATGCTTATGGGCAATTCACTCATTTAGGAGAATCAGAAGAATTGGAAAAGTTTAGCCACAAAATGGCTTTTCCTCACTTACAAATAGGCAGCCTGAAGCCCTAGGGCAAGTCTTTGCTACTCACTACAGTGGAGTAGAAATTTCAAGATCTTCCCTGTCTCCTCTGTGACAATGTTGGAACTGCTCAGCTGTTGTGAGACTTTTAGATCTTTCCAGGGTGTTGGGAAAGAGGCAGATGATCTCCGAGCTGATCCTGGTTCCTCTTGGCATGGAGGTTTGCTGAGGTGCAGGCAGGATCTCTTGCAGATGTGCAGAGAGCACCATGTCAGTGGCACTTCATGCCACGTTATGAGGCACTTAAATGCCTTCTCCTGGGAAACCTGAGGCACTTAAGTTTCCAAGTACTTCAAGCCCAAAATATCAGGGCTATGGTGGTCTGAAGCATGAGGCAGAGCAGAACTTGTCCAAGAGCAGTGAGGCAGACGCAGCTCTGTAAGGCAGAGGCAGCAAGGCAGAAGCAGCTCAACTGCTTGAACTTAGCTCAATTTGTATCATTTGCCCAAGTGCAAAGGTTCCTTTGGCCCCAGACATTCACCAATCAAAATGGCATTTGCAAAGCTGACCATATTAGGTGAATCCAGGGCTTGCTTACCCTTATTTGAGCAAAACACCAAGAAGTACCTGAACACCTGTTGGGACATAATGGCCCAAGCCTTTGTTTTCCTTCTGCCCTTGATTCCCCCATCAGCAGAAGGGTGGAGCAAGCCAGGACATTTAATAGGCCTATTATATTTCCAGGACAGGTTGTGAAAAGAAAATAATGATGAAATCTGTATCATTCATTGGTTTGCTGAGAGATAAAAAGCCAGAATGTAAAACAATCTGTCCCACTCTGGTGTGGGATGCTGGATCTATTCACTTCCTCCTAACTCCACTCTAATATCTTTCTACTAATCTTGGATGACAGAAAACAACACAGGCTTTGCTGGTTGTTTTGTTTGTCTGCCTGGGAAAGAGAGAGAGGGTAGCTCTAAGCCCCTTCTAGACAGCTTTGTCTTCCCAGGGAGGAGTTTGGATTTCTGTATGATTTCTAAATTGTGTATAATTGATAATACTTGTAAATATGTTGTGCATAGATGCTTATAAATTTTGCTTTGCTGTAAATATAGCTTCATCTTACTTCCAAGCCATCTGAGCTGGTCTGGTAAATTTCAATAGTGTGTGTGTGTGAACGTTCCTAAACCATCGCAAGTTGTAGATTAAGTGAAAATATTTTACAGCAGAATGTTCTCTTGCAAGTTCTTCTAAATCAACAGTTACCCTCCATCACACCTATCTCACTAAGATATGTGCTTCTCACTTGGGTGGAAAAACTGTTGAGAGAGACATGCATACATCTTTAACACAAAAATTGTTCAGTTAATCTCATTTATGGAGGGGGGAAGGAGGCTATACTTCACTGTTACCGATTAAATATCTTCAGCTGGGCTCTATATAAATAGCTACAAATGTGCACAATGGTTACATTACATGGTATATTTAACAACATGGCTAAATCAGAAAGTATGAGCTGTGCCTTTAGTGATGGGAGTACTAACGATTGCATGCAAGAAGATTGTTGCATGCAACCATGAAGAAAATAATTGCTGTTCAGCACTATTCAGTTAAGTTTGCCTATCAGTAAAAACACATGTGCAGGGGCTCCACCCACATTCCTAGTGCCAGGGCACTGATATGAGGGCAGCATATATGAAAGCTTGAGAGGGTGTTACAGCATTCACAACTTGCAGAGTGCAGGTAATTTTTAGCAGAGTTAATTTGGCCACCGTCAGATGAAAATGCAGTGGTGATAGTCAGGGGTTTTGCTTGGTTTTTGTTGTTGTTGATGTCATCTTTTTTTTTGTTGCTTTTATTTTTAACATAAGATGCCTTCCAACTCAAACCATACTATGAATCTATAAGGTACCATAGGTAGCATTTTACAGATATATGGATGGACTTCTGCTGAGGTTTTAAGTCTTTGTGTTTTCCCCCCTCCCTCTTTTCCATTCATTACAGATATAAATATATAAAACAAATGTTTGTTTTTCGTATTTTAGATGGAAGACTTTATTTGAAAACTACTGTCATGTACTGAATATTTCCTGCTGAAGATACCTGTGCTACAGTAAAGAACTTTGCAGTAAGACATTGGCTCATAAGGAGTTCTGTGGAAATAAAGAGTTTTCAAGGCAACTTCCTTGACTTCATTTATCAATGTTCTTAAAAATGTAAAGAATTCTGCAAGAGTGTCCTCCTTTGGTTATCTCCTGTGGCTCGACCTGGAGATCTAGAGAATGTTTGTAAATGTACAGTAGCACTCTTCTTACATGAAAATCTGTGTCTCTGCACCGGACTATTGTATCCAAAATTACAGGTGAGTCAGAACAAGGCTGAGTATTCCCTTTTTTCAAGGAATGCAGACTCTGTCCTCCTCTGATGATTCTATATCTGAGCACATCAAACTATCTTTCCAGCGGTGTCCAAGTACACTTCCAGACTGTTATATCATACCGAAACCAGCAAGACAGCTCAGAACTTATAGAGGGCATAAGAGGATTCTTATTAAAAAAAAAAAAAAAAAAAGGAAAGAAAAATAAAAGATAAAAGAAAAAAAATTGATACATTCAGTTTTCAAATGATGATCGTGGGTTTTCTTCTAAAGACATTTTTCCACATGGCTTTCCGAGAGACCAACACATGTATGTTAGACTGCATCACGTGAAATGGAATTTTGTGTAAGTGAAAAGAAATGCTGAATGTAAACAAACTGTTTTACTGTTCACAAAGTCTCTTTTCCTAAAATAAAAAAAGTTACAGTAAAAAAGAGTAATAATTTCTCATTGTAAACTGGCAGGGGTTTATGAAATAAAAGACTTTGCTTCTTATCAAACTGTCGGTCATATGTACAGTATATAACACAAATCACACGAGGAAGGTATTATGTATGCAGTAGAAATCTAGAGTTTAGGAAATGAAAATTTTAGATAATATTGTTTTGTCACCCTGTTGGTCAGAAAGACACCTTTCTAGTTTTAACGCATGCAGGCATGTAAATATTTGTCCTGGAGTCACAGTATTACTGAATGAGATCTTAAGCATCTGGTAACGAGTCAGAATTCTGTATCAGCCACTTTTATTTATATATTGAGCTCTGTTTAGTGCCCTGATTAGTGCACTTTTAAGAATGGACTGTGGCTGCGCAGCAAGTCAAAAGGCCAGAAATATTTTTATATGTTAATGTCATATTACGTCAATGTTGCTAAAAAAAGAAAACCTAACAAACACTTGATGTATCAGTCCGATTCCACGTAGAACTGAGTGATACAGTTGAAGTCTATTGTCCCTCCCACCTTGTCTTGGGGATGGGTGGTTATGTGTTACTTTCACTGTCTTTATGAAAGCTACAATATGTGTTTTCACCTTTGTGCTGATAACTGGAAGTAAGCTGCAACACAGTGCTTATTACATTACTAAAAGTTATGTTCTTTGCTTTGCATACTTTTTGGGTTACCCCTTTAAAGACTGATTTTGTGAATCAGTGCTGTTACTGTAAGTTTTGTGATTATGCTTTCTTCGTCTAATGTTTTATGCATATGAAATATTATTTATTACATGGAAACATATCAGAACCTTAAATGTCTAAGATGCCTAATTTAAAGCAAATATTTCTTTAAAAAAATAGTTCTGATTGGATATTAATATTATTTTGTCGAAAAAAAAAAAAAGGAGGAAAAGAAAAAAGAAAATCTAATGTTTTTTAAACTCTAGCACTGAGCTTCTATAGTTTGTAGGTCTTCCTTGCATTCCTGGTACACATTTATTTTGTGCAGTCCATATTTAGTCCACCACAATCCTTCTTTAACAACAGAAACATGTATATACAAGTTCCCATCATGCTAATTTTTTCTTTGTTTAAAGAAATACTGAGCAATATTTTTCATGAACTATTGTTACCTAATGCTTTGTAGTGGTGTGATTTTCTAACCACCGTTCTTTTGTCATTTTCGTAGTTGCTCAACCATATGGGATTCTGTACTCCAGTTTTTTTATATGCAGTCTTTAAAGGGTTAACAGCTGTAAAGTTAGATGGACTTGTGGCAAGCTTTTGAATCATTCATATCTGAAAGAGAATTAAAAGCCTACAACTGAAATATGTAGTAGCATCTACCATTGCTCTGCTCCTTGCATAGAGTCACCTGTAAGTAGGTTTAGTAGTTTTACAGTATATACTTTCAAGACCTTTGGGAATGCCTCAGTGTTTGGCTTGGTACCTAAATGGAAATGTTAAGGCTTAAGGGGGAACCATTTTATAAGCTGGATGTTTAGAAAGAATCTTGCTAAAAACAGTGTAAATACTACAGACCATGAAATGTTACCGTCAAGTCGAAATTTTTTTTGCCCCTCTTTTAGTTATACAGGTTTTGGGTTGGTATTTTGTTTTGGGGTTTTGATTTGGAATTTGGTTGTTTGTTTGGTTTTGTTTTGGTTTGTTTTTTTTTGGCATAGAATATGAAGAAAAGTTGTGCTCATGTTATTGTTTATATGCTTTTGTAATCTTAAAGATATTAATGTCTAGTTGTTCTATATTATAACCACATTTGCGCTCTATGCAAGCCCTTGGAACAGAACATACTCATCTTCATGTAGGACCTATGAAAATTGTCTATTTTTATCTATATATTTAAAGTTTTCTAAAAATGAAAAAAAAAAAAGGTTATTACGAATTTTGTTGTACAAAAGCTGTACAAAAAAAAAGATCTGTTTTTACATCATAATGCAAGAATTGGAAATTTTTCTATGGTAGCCTAGTTATTTGAGCCTGGTTTCAATGTGAGAACCACGTTTACTGTTACTGTATTTAATTTTCTTTTCTTTTCAACAATCTGCTAATAAAACTGTCTGAAATCTCCCCGTGACTTTTATTTACAGTTCATCTTTATTAAATTTTTTTCTGAAATGTAGAACATCAGAGGAATATTTACTTTCTAATGGGAGGCATCTAAAAACAGCGTAAGTCAGCTCTTTGTAATGTGAGGAGAATAATGCTGAATGATTTTATTTAACATGCAACTGCTTCTATCTCTAATATGAATTACTGTGGTGAAAAACATCATAAAAGCACACTCTGTGGTTATTGTTTAACAAGCAGATTTTCCATATTTTTTTTCTTGCCAGCTAAGCAAACTGCCCCCATCTACATGATTTATTTATGTACATTTCTCAGTTTATGAAGCTGTTATTTGTACCTTTTTTTCTGTTATATTGTGATATTCCCATGATTCTTATTTCACAAAGCTTTGTGCTGAATAATGTAAAGTGGACGTGTTGATGGAACAAAGCATTATTATTCCCCTAACTACAGAAATGCAAGGGTAATCCAGCTGGTTTTGTCTCAGATCTCCTTCACTTGATAAAATGTATTTAGAGACTTTGCTATCATAACACATTTTTTAAAAGACAGCAAGTATTTAGGCATTTAAACAGGCATTAGGAGAAAGAAGCAGCACTTGCTGAGTGTGCCTTTAAATGGCATTCTACAGGGAAAAAAAGTTACTTATTTTAAGGTAAAAACTGGTTGAAACACAATCTGAAAATAAGATAGTTTTGCTTGCAGAAGGTTAAGAAGTCAAAGATGTATGATGACTTTGAACATTCATCCTTATTGCCCTCTCTTGTCTGGCCATTCCTTCCCTTACATTCCCATGCCCTCTCTTTCTGTCCTTTCTGAACCATCCCTACACAAATGCTTCTGCTTTCATCAGGAAGCAAGCTTGTTAAGGAAAGCAAAAATTATCAGCTTTCTTGTACCAGCCCATTACATCATCACTAAGTAGGCCTAGAGACTGCAAGTGTGAGGCTGACTGAGTTCCAGCAGGTTGTTGTTGCTGGGTAGATAGGATTTGATAAGCTGTGCATAGGGCAGTCACAATTTCCTTCCACCTCTGTTAAAATATCTGGATTGTCTACATTAGTAAGTACCTGAGCTATGTCATATCCAGTAAGAGAAGCAAGAGTTAGGAGAATTTTGGTATGTCAGGTGCAAAGACAACAGAGGATGTCAGAAATGGACATAAGATAAGAAGCTGCATTGTGTCAGACTTTGGGAAGGTCAGATTGGCAGTTTGAGGGACAACTCTAGGTGGAGATACCCAGAGCAGCAACTGTGGGAATCAGCAATCAATTTTGTACCTCCCCATCATAAAGGCTGTTGTGACTCTTGCTATTATGGTGACTGGTGCCTTTCTCCTATCTGTAGTAAATGTAAGTGAGATGCCATAAGAGCAGACTAGTGTGAACAGGGATGCCAGACCCATGTCCTAAGTGGATATTCTATGAGCTTGCATTCATGTATAGCCTCTGTTTCCCAGACCTGGGTGACTCCCTGACAAGTAAGTGAAGGTGAGTGGAGAAGAACCATGACTTACATAGCGTGTTGCCCAGGAATGTGGTTGAGGACTGTCACGGAGGGGGATTCTCAGCACCTATGCCTATTTGGTGGAGGGGAGAAACTAACTGGGGCGAGATAAATTTATATTAAAAAATATATTTGTTAAACTTAATATTCTGGACTCTCACCACCCCCAAACACTGCATATTAATACTAATATTCGATACACAGTGATGAAAACATTCTAGGATAAATTATGTACAGGAACTTATTAATTAACTAGCAAACATTCAAACTACAAACAGAGGAGTTTTCCCCATGGCTAATACCATTTGGGGTCTATGTGCTATTTGCCCAGCAGAGCAGGCTGAAAACTCTTTCTTCTCTATGGCAGAGGTAACTTATATTACAGAGGTATTAAAGCTTTTACTCACTATTCTATTAATCAGTAATCACCCTCCGGAGCTATGTCAGCCCATGCCAGTGTCCAAACTTCAGGGGATCTCTGACCATGGACTTTGAGGCTAGAATCCTCCCGGCTTGAGGGGAAAGGATGAATCTTCCCAGTTTCTGGGGAAATAGTGGTCCCTAATCGTGTCTCCTATCGAGGGATGCAATCTCTACCTTGGTACTGCTGGCTCCTTCTGGATGCTTCTGTCCAGGAATTCTCAGCTGGCAGGATCTCAGGTATAGGAGGAGAATATAGTGCAGTCTCTGGCATGGTTCTTCACGTGGCTAGCAGGCCATGGGTGCAGACAATCCAGAGTCTGCTTCCTGATTATCTCAATGGCAGTGGCGCTTATCAGGCAAGGATAGGCAGTGGGCATGCAAAGTGTGCACAGCTGCTGGGAGTCTGAGCTCCGTAGGTAAAGGCAAGCAATGCAGAATCTGGTCCTGATAACACAGTGGCATGCAGATGTGAACAGCTGGCTGGAGACTATAGGCTCCTTATATAAATATATATACAGGCAGGCATAAATGAGCTCTGCATGAAAGGTACACAGACAGGAGAGCTGCGAGTGAGGCTCCGAGTGTGAGCAATGGCGTCTGAGTGGCTGAGCTATCAAGGTAGCGTCTGAGCGTCTGAGCACTTTGTTTACCTGTGCACCCCTATTTATTGAATGTGGGCTGAGATTAATGGCCTCTTTGGCCACTAGAATGCCCAATCAAGTTGGCAGTCAGCCAAATCTTACCATAATAGGCAAAAGGCACTTGCCTGGGCTATCACAAACTATCCCAAATATGGGGATCTCATGGGCTTACACCGGGCAGACACGAGCTGGGTGTGTGGGGGCTTACACAGCATGTTTACAACCAGGGGTCCTGGCAGAAAAACATGTCCAGGCAAGGCAAGGCATAAGTAAGCCTATTCTCGGGCCTATTGGCCTTCCACAACAGGACTCATCCCTGGAGACATTCAGACTCTGTGGCGATGTGGCCCTGGGCAGCCTGACGTAATTGAAAGTGTGCCTGCTCACTGCAGTGGGATTGGACAAGATGACCTGTGAGGGTCTGTTCCAACCTGATGGAATCTGTGAACCCTGATACAAACTCTAGCATAGTTAAAGCAGGGGAAAATAATTTCTTAGCCCACCACATTCCCAAACCTGAGTAATGTTTATAGTAACAGACTATCCAGAGACTACCAGTATAGTCTGGGGACTGACCTGTTGCAAGGCAGTGAAGAGGAAAAGGATTTGGGCGTCCTGGTTGATGGGAGGTTGACCATGAACCAGCAATGTGCACTGTGTGTTTCTAAGTATCCCAGGAAATAGTTTCATAGCACAGGAGGGAACCCTGATGTAATTTCCACCCTATCTTCATTACTACATCCTTCTTGTATTCGTTCACAGTAGCTGGAATTTAACAGGGCTGAGGTTGGGTGGACTGTTAGCTAGTCAGGTGTTGGTACTTTTTGTTACAGAAAACTCAGCTCTTTCAAAGCTCAGCTTGAAGTCAAGAATAGGTTGCCCTAAATATATCTTGCCTATAACTTAAGAGTAAGTTATGGTCCAATCCTGAAGAAGTTTGGAGTCAGTAACCAGAAGCCTAAAATTTTAGGAAAATCCTTGTGGAACTGACAGACTCAGCTGAGGAATTATTTTTTTTCCCCTATAGAAACAGATGTAATGTTGAGTTTGGACCTGAAAGCTAAACCTCTTTATTTGTTGAAGGTGCTATAAATTCTTGAAAAGTGCTTCATTTGTTATTAGCTTGCATTTTGTTTGATACAAGACTGTGCAACAAACAAAGCCTGAGGTCAACATTTTCAAGCATGACTGCTGATACAGATACTTCTAGTTTTGGTTGGCCAGACTTTAGGCATTTTCCATGCTTGTCATAAAATAAAATATCCTAGCTCATGGGTTCTGTGAAAGTTGCTTCTTCAGTAGTTGCTATCTAACTCATCCAGCAAGGAATCTATTATTCTGCCATCGCTGAGGAGAACTCACTCTGATCAGTAATGATGTCTCAATGTCATACCATTTCAATAAGTCTCTTCTGTAAAAAGCTTCATTTTCAAAGGGACAGAAAACAAAAGACTTTATGAAATTGAAGCCCTGAAAACAAACCAAGTTAGGAATAAAGAAAGTGCAGAGTACTAGGAAGCTTTGCCAATGTTCACCCAAAAGACAAATCATAGAATTGTAGAACGATTTGGGATGAAAAGGACCTTAAAGATGATCCAGTTTGTAAAGAGTTAACTCTACTGGGGGAGTGGTCTTGACCCTGACCCCAGGTCCTCCTGACTTCTCCCTAGGGCTGAGTCTGATCTTTGCTCCAGGTGTAGTGCTTAGCCCACTCCCACTTCCAGTCTAGCCCCCTATAAAAACTGAGGAACTGCCTGTTTTGCTCACTCTTGCCCTGCCTCCCTGCCTGACAGCACCACCCTCCTGTTCCTGCTCCTCTTTATTTTACCACATGGCCATGAGTCCATGAGGTGGACAAAACCCATTGCCATCAATCTGGTTATATATATATATATATATATATATATTATATCTTGTTTTCCCTTCCCTATACCGCTTTGTAACTCCCCTACTTCAAATATCATTTATTTGTTGTTAAAGTTTTCTCTTTTAACTTCCAAATCAAGGTGAGACTATTTATTTGGGGGTGCTTTACGTTTCCCTCTCTACATCTAATTCCTTTTATTTGAAAAACAGGGGAGGGAAAGGCGTCCTATAAATTGTTACTGGTTCTATTAACTATATTTGAGTGTCTGGGAAATTTAAACTAGAACTGAGACACAGTTCCAACCTCACATGCCATGGGTAGGGACACCTCCCACTAGACTCAGTTGCTGCAATTGTAATCCAGCCTAGTTCTGAACACTTCCAGGGTTGGAGTCTCTATAACTTTTTGAGTAACCTGTTCCCACACCTCCCCATCCTCATGGTGAGGACATCTTCCTAATATCTAAATCTGGCTTCTTCTGGTATGATGCTATTATCCCTTGTCCTATCATTACATGTCTGTGTAAAAAGTTTCCCATTATCCTGTAGACCACTTTCAAGTACTGGAAGGCTGCTATAAAGTGTCTCCAGACCCTTCTCAAAGCTGGGTGATCCCAACTCTCTCATCTTGTCCTCCTAAAAGAGGTGATTCAACCCTCTGACCATCTTCATGGCCCTCCTCTGCACCTGCTCTTAGTAATTCCATGTCCTTGTGCTGGGGACTCCTGAGCTGTACACAGCACTCCAGGCTGGGTCTTGCAAGAGCAGAACATAGGGGAAGAATCACCTTCCTTGACCTGTTGGCCAGGCTTCTTTTAATTCAGCCCGGGATACAAATAGCGCTCTGAGCTGCAAATGTACGTTGCCAGCTTATGGTTAGCTTCTCATCATCCATCATTCACAATTTCTACTCCTCAGGGCTGCTCCCTAATCATTCCTTGCCCAGCCTGTTATATTTGGGAAAATTTGCACATAGTATGTACATCAAAAGAAGTGCAACCAGCAGGTCTATGGAGGTACTCCTCCCACTCTTCTCTGCTCTGGTGAGAGCACATCTGAATACTGTGTCCAGTTTTGGGCTCCCCACATCAAAAGAGATGGAGACCTGCTGGAGAGAGCTGCAAGGATGACTGTGGTATTTAAGCGTCCCTCCTGTGAAGAAAGACTGAGAGACCTGGGGCTGTTTAGTCTTGAGATGGCTGAGAGGTAATCTTGTCAAAGTCTATAAATAGCTGAGGGGTGAGTATCAAGATGAAGATGAAGGTCTCTTTTTGGTGGTGCTCACTGATAGGCTGTATGTTAGGAGGAAGTTCTTGGCAGAGTGATTTGCCATTGGAATGAGCTGCCCAGGGAGATGTTGGAGTTGCCATCCCTGAAGGTATTCAAGAGGAGACTGGCTGAGGCACTTGGTGCCATAGTCTAATTGACTGGATAGGGCTGGATGCTAGGTTTGACTGGATGACCTTGGAGGTGTCTTCCAACCTGGTTGATTCTATGATTCTGTGACTAGGAACAGTGGGTACATACTAGAACATGGGAGGTTCCAACTCAACATGAGAAGAAAATTCATTGTGGTTAAAGTGATGGAGCAGGCTGCCCAGAGAGGTTGTGGAGTCTCCTTCTCTGGAGACTTTCAAATCCCATCTGGATGCATTCCTGTGTTGCCTGCCCTAGGTGATCTTGCTTTTGCAGAGGAGTTGGGCATCATGACCTCTAGAGGTCTCTCCCAACCCCTAATATTCTGTTGATTCTGTAATAAACATCAAGCTGGTGAGAGGCCTGGAGCACAGCCCTATGAGGAGAGGCTGAGGGAGCTGGGGGTGTGCAGCCTGGAGAAGAGGAGGCTCAGGAGTGACTTCATTTCTGTCTACAACTACCTGAAGGGAGGCTGTAGCCAGATGGGTGTTGGTCTCTTCTGCCAGGCAACCAACAACAGAACAAGGGGACACAGTCTCCAGTTGTGTTGGGGGAGGTCTAGGCTGGATGTTAGGAGGAAGTTGTTGACAAAGAGAGTGATTGGCATTGGAATGGGCTGCCCAGGGAGGTGGTGGAGTCGCAGTCCTTGGAGGTGTTCAAAAGAAGCCTGGCTGAGGCACTTAGTGCCATGGTCTAGTTGATTGGACAGGGCTAGGTGCTAGGTTGGACTGGCTGATCTTGGAGGTCTCCTCCAACCTGGTTGATTCTAGTAACAATGATTATAATAATCACATGAATAGGTTAATTAATCCTCTAAATTTGGATCATAAAGACAGAGACAGATTCATTTTTCTGTATATGGTAAAAGGACAAGAAGAAACACCAGTTGGAACAAAGAAAAGTACAACTTGATATAAGAGGAAAAAAATCAAAATGAGAGTAGTAAAGCATGAGAACAGCTTTCCTGGTAAATTTCTGGGATCTCCATCTTTAGAGATTTTCAAACTTGAAATGAGCAAGGTGTTGAGAAACATGATCTAACATTACCCAGTTTAAGGAAGATTCATCTAGCTGACCTTCAGAAGTTCTTCCATCCACAGGTTTTTATGATTCTAGAACTAGGAAGCTTGTATGTGTGACGCCCTGTATCCAGTTTAGCAAGGGGCAAACTTTTATTCTATAAATAGCAGTTATCAGATCTAGAATAGAAATTGCTGGCATATATTTAAGTCCTCTGTATCCAGTTTAGCAAGGAGCAAAATTTTATCCTATAAATAGCAATTATCAGATCTAGAATAGAAATTGCTGGCATATGTTTAAGGATTCATAGCCTTTTGATCTTCCATATCAGGAGGCCAGAAGAATGAGCTGCACTAACAGCACGATGTGAAAGAAGATACAGAAAGTGAATACAGAAAGGATAAAAAAAGTACCTATTCTAGTGCAGATACAGTTAATTTAAATAATAAGAATGAAAACTCTAGCAACTTCATCAACTGTTTCTCAGCCCAATTTTCCAAGAATAAATGAATGGCAGAGCAATCAAATGAAATGTCTGATAACAGAAGGAACAGCTACTGGTGATAAAGTAACTGGACTTAGAGTGAACTTTCTCACTTAGTTTTCATTTGGCTCACTGGCCAGCCATTCATTGAGAAAATAGGACATGATGAGATATAGCTCCTCCTTTTAAAATATACTTCCTTCACTAATTCAGAATTGCACTATTGAAACTGATTTGTATGGCAAGGCAACCAACTATTTCATTGATTTCTTTTTTTTTTTCCTCTATGTCATAGAATCATAGAACCAACCAGGTTGGAAGAGACCTCCAAGATCATCCACTCCAACCTAGCACCCAGCCCTATCCAATCAACTAGACCATGGCACTAAGTGCCTCATCCAGGCTTTGCTTGAACACCTGCAGGGATGGTGACTCCACTACCTCTCTGGGCAGCCCATTCCAATGCCAATCACTCTCTTGAGTTCTTACTTGGTAGGTTCTATTTGCATATGATTCCTGCAAATCCCAGGTCTTGGGATTTAAAGAGGATCATGCCCTCCAGAAAAGCATGGACACTCTCCTATCAGTTGTCACTTGTCAGCCTTTTTGGAGTGAATGACATATGGCTGTAACTCCCACCAGAGTATCTTGACAGTTCAAAACGGGACCCTGACTTCAGTACATGCATCTGCAAACAAACCCAAACAGACAAAAAGAATGGAATAATGAAAAACATTAGAATAATAAGAATTATAACAGCAACAACAACATCTCTTACTCAACTCAGGAAGATACATAAACGCATAATCAGGAATTATTCTGTTCATCTGGGGAGAAATTTAGGGAAAAGAGGCACTTCTACAGGAAAATTCACATCATCATTACCACTTAAAGCTTCTTCCCTGTCACTAGTTCAGTCTCTGGAAGATCTGGATTCCCATTCTTCAGATACAGAGGATTTTGAAACAGTTAATCTGGCTTGTTGGATTCTTTGTCAAGTAGAGGCTGCTATGCAGCTTGGGAAGCTGAGGTTTGGAAAGCTGAAAACTGGCATTCTCAACTGGAGAGACTAGAGTTGTGTGTTTGGGCTTTAAAGTTGTACCCTAGTAGAAGTATATTTAGCTAGGGGTCAGTGTGGAAGGATTTTGCTGATAAAAAAATCACTCTTGTTTGGGGGTGCCTGTTACTGGGTGAATTTCTAAATAGGGGGAAGAAAAGTAAAGTTGCAATGAGGAAAGCAAGAGAAGAGCATGAGGTTGCAACAGAATTTAGAATAGAATATAGGGATGCTGGAAAATAGAAGGTTTTATCTGTTAAGGTGGAAGTAGCAGTACAACAAGAAGAAACTGGATCCTAAAGATACTCATTAGGAGGCTCTGGTAAGATAGATGCAGATAACAAATGCACTTAGCAGGCTTGTGGGCAAGCAGACATTTGTTTTCCATTCCATTCAGAAGCAACTAATAATCATTTGGCTTCTGCTCACTATGACCAAACTGATACTGCAGAATCTGGCTTTTCAGTGATGGGTTGATATATTGGACGCTAGAAATAAGTTTCCACATGGATCTCTTGAACAATCTCAACTCAATTTAACAATTGAAAACGACAGAGATAAAGTATTACCTTCTTGGTGAACTGATCAATAACAAGCATACCTCTGGGAAAGAGATGCTAGTATTATCCTTTGAAGCTACTTCAGTGGTGGAAGCTGAACACATTTGCAGGCCACCTTACACAGAAGTTACAGAGGCAGTACATAATAAAAAGAAAAAGCTCTAATTCTCAAGTTTCTTCCAGGTGAGATCTTATCCCTTTTGCCTTTGACTCAAATCTCTTCAATGCTGTAAGTGTATACATGGCATCTGGTAAGAAGACACTTAGACGGATTGGCAACAAAATCTCTGTGCAAAGCAGAAGTAAGCTATAAGCAATCACAGAGAAAAAAAAATATTACAGCACAAAATTAATCCATGGATTTCAGAAATTGAAATGCTCAAAAAGTAACTGCAGCAACCCCCATGCACCTGATTCAAAACAGTATTAAATAATCTGCCTTTCCAAAATATGTAAAGCTTAACACACACTTCCATGGCTGTTCTGAACACTTCTTGGGTGCTATTAATGATATTTTGGTTCTTAAACTGAAAGAGGGGACATTTAAACTAAATGTTAGGTTTCTTCATGGTGAGGGTGATGAGACACTGGCACAGGTTTCCCAGGAAGGTTGTGGCTGCTCCCTCCCTGGAGGTGTTCAAGGCCAGGTTGGACGAGGCCTTGAGTGACCTGTTCTAGAGGGAGGTGTCCTTGCCTATGTCAGGGGATTGGAACTGGATGATCTTTGAGTTCCCTTCCAACCTAAACCATTCTATGATTCTGTGAAGGACCTAGATGGCTATCTAGCTCAAGAATAACTTCTTCCTAGGAGCCAAAATCTAAGGTGAACAATGTGCAGCAATGTGCTCAGAAATCTCACTACATAACCAAGCAGAATTATTGGAAAGAAGGAAATATAGAGGTGCTCATCACAACTATTTCTACAGTTTCACAGCCCAAGAGTCCTACATTCTCTAAGACCTACTGCTAGGCTGAACAACATTCTCTTGCTCTGGTTCTATATTTACCCCTGTTGCCTCTTCCCTGTGCACATCAAACTGTAACTGCTTAGTCTACGTTAGCAATCTTACATGCAAAAAGGGGACTCTGTGGCATCAAATTGCCTTGCATCTTCTCTTGTGGTCTGCATTCCAGCTCTTAAAGGAACTTCTTTTCCTGGTGGAACCTAGCTATGCAAAAGCATATAAACTAGGTTCTTCCCCTTGCAATGTGGGCTGTAGGTCTCTTAGCAGTTGGTGCCCTGTAGAAGCCTAAGACTGGCAGCTGATGGAAAATTCATTGCTGTTAATTCCATGGTGAGGTCATACAGTCCTAAAACTGTAGTAGGTGCAATAAATTGCATCATGTCATGCAGTCTTTCTCCCCTGCTGCTGTAGCAATCAGTGGTGGAAACCCACCAAGCGACTGGAGTCGCTGCCCTCTAGGCCCTCAAAAGCTCAGACAAACCCTGCTGAAGTTCAGCTTTCAAATGGAGCTGATAAATCAGAACTGGCAGGTGCAGCTTTGGCTTGAGTGAGGCTTTGGAACAGGCCATGAGGGAACCGAGAAGATAAGACACCTAATAAAGTGGTAAATGAGTGGCATCATACATATTGTACTTTGCCATGGGTCATCTCCTTTGTATAAATTGTAATTACATTAATAAATATTTATTGATTAAAAAAAGTGTTTTCCTAGTTTTTCCCTACCAGGTGTTACTTGAGTAGAGACAAATGGCGATAATAATGACTAGTGCTTTTCTTTTAAGTCACTAAAGCACTATCAAGTTTTAAAATACTTTCAGCCTTTTAACAAGTGCTGTATATTCTGCTAAGTGGTGGTCATTAAAGAGAGTGCCACTATATCATCCCTTGGTATTTAATTTGGGGCAGAAAGAGCAAACTATATTTTGAGCAAGGTTTATGCCTTTTTCAATTCAAGTAATTTCTTTTCTCACCTGAGATGACTGAGTTCAGTTTAAATTATCGTGTGAATTGTTGGTGAGGCCCTTTTTATTTGAATCAGCAAGCATTTAGCCATGGCAAATGAGCTTCTGGCAAGCAAAAACACTAGTACCAGTGATATGTTTGAAACTGTAGTTTGCTTCTGTGCACTGTGAAGAGTTCAGAGTGTTAAAAGTTATGTTTTTCTTCAGTCATCATCCCTGGTGGTGTTCAAAAAAAAGCTTGAATGAAACACTAAGTGCCATGGTCTTGTTGATTGGACAGGATTGGGTGATGACTTGGCATGGATGATCTTGGAGGTCTCTTCCATCCTGGTTGATTCCATGATTAAGGTTAAAAAGATCTGTTTTCTTCTTTGATTTTCCTCCCGTTCTTCCATTGCTGTGTGTAACAAAGTTCAACAGGAGTACAGGTAAAACTGGAAGTGCTCAGGTTCCACCAGTTCTCCATTTTGCTACTTTAATTCAATACTTTGTTTTTCACCTTTTTTTCTCCCCTATCAATTTTTCTAGTCATTTTCAGAACACCCAGTAAAAAAAAAAATCTTAATCTGGTTTGTCGTGTTTGATTAGCCTCTAGCAGTGTATCATCTAGGAATTCTCAGCCTGCAGACCACAGCTCAACAAGAGCACATACTTGGCTGACAGAATATTTCTGTCGACCTCTTTCTTGAAGGCAGAACAGGAGCTAACATGGGCTAGATGAATCATGTTAGCAGCAGCCACAGTTCATCCTATCTGTCATTTTTTTCTCTGAGCCACTGCTTTACCTGCTAACCATATATAGAATCATAGAATGGTCTAGGTTGGATCATCCAGCTCCAATCCCCCGCCACAGGCAGGGACACCTCTCACTAGAGCAGGTTCCCTGTAGTTATTCTGCATGTATACAATAAATCCAACACTCACAAGGAAACAACTTCTACAGGACTTTGCCTACCTCTTGTGCTTCCAGGCTATACTGACATTAGTGATCAAAGCTGTTGTCCTTTAATTATTCGATTATATTCCATGGCTCTCCTTTGAGCCTAACAAAACACAACACAAATACCCAAACCAAAACAACCCAAACCACAACCACAAACCCCACCAAATGAACAAAATCACTGGAATTATTCTTTTAGGCTGTTACAACAGAAAATGGAAGTCGGAAGTTTTCAAGTCGTGGAAACAGGATCATTCGTGCTGCTGTGGTGGTGTGGTGGAGGAGCTGTAGGCCCAAAAAAAGAGGTCTCCCTATGCCTCTGCATGCCTGGACATGTTTTCCTGCCAGGACCCATGGTAGTAAACAGATTGTGTAACAAACACACACCCAGTCTGTGTATCCCTGGGGTCCACCCAGGTGATCCCCATATTTGGGAGGGTCCAGGCAAGCAGCTCCTGCCTATTAAGGTAAGCTTTGGCTAACTGCCAACCTGATGGGTCACTTTGGGTGGCCAAAGGGCCACAAATCTCAGACCATAGTCTATAAAGAGGGGTGCAAAGGTGCACCACGCTTTCAGACTTAGCTGTTCAGAGTATTCAGACTCAGCTCTGGTCAGATCTGTTCAGATTCAGCTCTCTGACCCTGCCTGCAGTGCAGCTCAGCTCTCTGATCCACATTGCAGCATCCTGCTGCCCTGACTTGCTTGCAAGGCCTAGACATAGAGTCTGGCCCTCACTTGCATGCTTTCCGAGGCTCAAACCTCGTGCATTGATTACAACTCGCAGTTAACCTGTCTGCATACCTTTAGAAGCAGAGCACATTCAAGCCTGCACCTGATACACATATGGGGAGCCGATAGCCCCCTAAGCCTAGAGCCAGCCATGCATACCAGCCAGCTATATGGAGCAGAGACTCCTAGCTTTAGCCTGCAGAACCAGGACAGCAGACCTTTCTAGATTGTCTGCAAACCCACAAACACAGCCTGCTAGCTGTACAGAAGACCGTGCCAGAAGCTGCACGGACAGCATCCTTCTCCTGTTCCTGGAATCCTGCTAGCTGTTCTCCCCTGGACGCGGTCCCCAGCGGCATCGAGGCAGAGACCATTCCACGCCAGGAGGACAAAGGTTAGAGGAAACCTGTTTACCCCAGAGACTGGGAAGAGTTATCACCCCCCTCTCAAGCCAGGAAGATTCCAGCCCCACAGAGGTCCAGACACTGGGCACAGGCTGAGACACAGCCCCAGGAGGGTGATCAGTAATTAACAGGAAGACTCATAAGTAAAGCTTTAATTCCTCTGTAATATAAGTTGTCTCTGCCTTAGAACAGTGTGATGGTTTGGGCTCTTACCCGCCCCCCCACACTTTAGAATTTGCCCCAGCTAACTCAGACGGCCTCTGGGAATATAAATGAAGCTATTTATTTTACAGCAGCAAATATACAAGCAGCTATTTACAATATATACAGTTATATACAGAAATATACAAAGGATAAACAATACAGAAGCACAACTCCCCTCCCAGAAACCTGAGTCCCCAGGAGGGGTTCTCAAACCACCCCAACACCTCCCCTTGCCCTCTCAACCTTACCCCAGTTCTCAGGAAGAAGAGAGGTGCAGCCAAGAGGTTAGGGATCAAGGTTAGTGGGAGCAAGGTTAATGAGATGTGACTAGGTCTGAAGGCAAAGGCAGAATGAAAAGGCAAAATGGAGAATGTTTGCTTCTTCTTCCCAGAGTTCTCAGCGTGACTGTGAGAGAAGGAGACACAATTGTTTTCATTTCACTGCCCATTATCTAGTTCTTTTACCAAAACATTCCAGCTTGCTTCTAACTAGCACAAACAGATACAGTTTTCAGCCCACCCCACTGGGCAGACAGCATAGCTCTTAAGTGGCATTAAGCCTGAGGGACATCTCTCTCCGTCTATAGTTGATAATTTGACAGTTAATAACCCAATCCCTGTATATATATATTATATCCTAATTGTTTTCATAAATTTGCACAAAATAACTGATCAGTGGTTGGGGTTGCAAGAGTTTGCAAATATTAATTTTAATAAATATAATTCTTATAAAAATTTAATACCACCTCAAATTAATTTCTCACCTCCCCCAAATAAGGGAGGCTAGAGAAACCCCCTCCATAACAGGTGGCCCATGCAAGAAACTTCTGCTGAAGACAGTTCTGGAGGTGGTGCAGAAACTGGCATGGTTCAGGCCCAGAAGGCAATTTATGGTAAGCTTCACTATGAAGATTAAGGGAGTGTCACATAGGAAGATTGTTCTGTACTGTTTGGATGCAGAGGTAGAATCACAGAATCAGTCAGGATTGGAAGGGACCACAAGGATCATCTACTTCCAACCTCCCTGCCATGGCCAGGGACACCCTACCCTAGATCAGCCTGGACACAGCCTCAGCCAGCCTGGCCTTAAATAATGCCAAGGATGGGGCCTCAACCACCTCCCTGGGCAACTCATTGCACGCTCTCACCACTCTCATGCTCAACAACTTCCTCCTCACCTCCACTCTGAACCTACCCACCTCCATCTTTGCTTCATTCCCCCTAATCCTGTCATTCCTTGATAGCCTTATAGGTCCCTCCCCAGCCCTTTTCTAGGCCTCCTTCAGGTCCTGGAAGGCCACAAGAAGGTCACCTGGGAGCCTTCTCTTCTCCAGACTGCACAACCCCAACTCTCTCAGTCTGTCCTCATAGCAGAGGTGCTCCTCGTGGATCATCCTCTTGGCCCTTTTCTGGACACACTCCAGCATGTTCACATCCCTCTTGGAATAGAGGCTCCAGAACTGGGTGCAGTACTCCATGTACTCCTTTGACCTTCTGGCCATACTTCTCCTAATGCAGCCCAGGCTCTGGTTGGCCTTCTGGGCTGCAAGTGCACACTGCTGGCTCATGTTGAGCTTCTCGTCCAGCAGCACCACCAAGTCCCTCTCCTCAGAGCTGCTCTCCAGCCGCTCACTGCCCAGCCTGGATTTGTGTGAAGTTCTGAACTTCAGAGGTTACATTTGACTTACTGGTATATGTCTTGCTTTATTATGCAACCTGCACAGGACAGCTCAGTCATCCCATGCCACAAACCACCCAAAATCCCCAGTCACATTAAAATTGCATTGCTCTTATCTAGGTCTAAGTCACCTACTCTTGCTGACACTGCGAATTTCGCTTCGTATTTCCAGGTTCTACTCCACCAGCTGCCCAGTGGCAGTGCTTTATCTGAGAGAGGAAAGGAAGAAAGATTCATCCCTGACTTAATTGTCTTCAAAATAGGTACCTTCCACTGTAGCTAAAATGAGGCTGAATTTCTCTTTCTACTTGGTGTGTCCGTGCTACTTCAGAGACTTGCATGAGCAGTGAAGGATCTTTCACTGTCAGTAATCTTCGACTTGAGATTTCTTTTCAGATATTCCTAGCTCTCCTTAAAATCCACATCTTCCAGAGACTGAACTAGTGACAGGGAAGAAGCTTTAAGTGGTAATGATGATGTGAATTTTCCTGTAGAAGTGCCTCTTTTCCCTAAATTTCTCCCCAGATGAACAGAATAATTCCTGATTATGCATGTTTATGTATCTTCCTGAGTTGAGTAAGAGATGTTGTTGTTGCTGTTATAATTCTTATTATTCTAATGTTTTTCATTATTCCATTCTTTTTGTCTGTTTGGGTTTGTTTGCAGATGCATGTACTGAAGTCAGGGTCCCGTTTTGAACTGTCAAGATACTCTGGTGGGAGTTACAGCCATATGTCATTCACTCCAAAAAGGCTGACAAGTGACAACTGATAGGAGAGTGTCCATGCTTTTCTGGAGGGCATGATCCTCTAAATCCCAAGACCTGGGATTTGCAGGAATCATATGCAAATTGAACCTAGGAAGTAAGAACCAAATAGGGAGCATTTTTAAAACTAGTTATTAGTGTTTTCTGGTGCTGAGACATATGTGTGGCACATACTGGGATTTTCAAACTTAATCATATAATCATAGAATCAACCAGGTTGGAAGAGACCTCCAAGATTATCCACTCCAACCTAGCACCCAGCCCTGTCCAGTCAACTAGACCATGGCACTAAGTGCCCCAGCCCGGTTTTTCTTGAACACTGGCAGGGATGGTGACTCCACCACCTCCCTGGGCAGCCCATTCCAATGCCAATCACTCTCTCTGGAAAGAACTTCCTCCTAACATCCATCCAATACTTCTCCAGCACAACTTGAGACTGTGTCCCCTCATTCTGTTGCTGCTTGCCTGGCAGAAGAGACCAACCCCCCACCTGGCTACAATGTCCCTTCAGGTAGCTGTAGAGAGCAATGAGGCCACCCCTGAGCCTCCTCTTCTCCAGGATAAACACCCCCATCTCCCTCAGCCTCTCCTCATAGGGTTTGTGTTCCAGGCCTTTCTCCAGCTCTGTCGCCCTTCTCTGGACACATTCCACTAGCTCAACATCTCTCTTGAATTGAGGAGCCCAAAACTGGACACAGTACTCAAGGTGTGGCCTGACCAGTGTTGAGTACAAGGGAAGAATAACCTACTGGCCACACTCTTCCTGATCCTTTGGCTCTCTTGCCTACCTGGGCACACTGCTGGCTCATGTTCAGCTACTATCTACCAACACCCCCAGCTCCCTTTCTGCCTGGCTGCTCTCCAGCCACTCTGTCCCCAGCCTGTAGCACTGCCTGAGGTCGTTGTGGCCAAAGTTGCAGATATCCAATTAAAATTTCAGCAGGTGCTTGTGCTTTTGTAATATGCTATGAAGTGCTTAGTTGCATCCTACATCAGTCACTTACCTCCTCAAATCCAGCCTCCAGAGGGGAAAGAATCTTGGACAATGGCCCTATTGTTAACTGTTCTTTCCAGTATAATGTAACAAGAGTTCTAACCTTAAAAGGAGGCAGGGGAATAAAATCTTTCGCCTGCCTCCTTATCCTTTTTCCTTCCAGGTTTTACTCTTTCACAGTTACAGCCATACAAAGCTGCTGCAACTAGGAATATGAATCATCTTTGCTATAGTCATTAGCATAATGCCCATGTGTAGATTTATCTACAGACTTTCAGTTTGATAAACTGTTGGCATGTAAATATTTCCTCGAAGAAATTCCAGTCCAGCTGCTTTTGTTTACAAATCTATCAATGGTTAACACCACAGAATATATTTTGCCAGTATCTGAATTATAATTACAACTTGTTTAATTGTGAATGAATTATAAAAGAGGAAGACAAAACTAAATAATAAATATTTTGCAGATTTTTGGAACTGTGCCAGCTTTGCCTGAATTAAATTTGGGAATATGAGGACTTATGCTTGTAAGTTTCCATTCTACTACTCTTTCTTGTTATTTATTTGTACAGTTAATTGTGCAAGAAGCTCTCTCTGAGTAATTATTTCACTGTACTTGTTTTGTCTTCAGAGGTTTTTCTGCTTATGCCTTGGTTTTACTTTTGGACTTCTGCTTGACCATTCTACGGATTTAATTAAGAGTTAGTTTTGATATACCAGTCATAGTAACATCTGAAGTGACCTGAATACTGAGTATTTGCAGGTTAAAAAAAAAAAAGCCCAAACTTTTTATGATACAGGATCAAAGACACTCTGGAGTTTCACTTGTGTTTGGCAGCAGGTTATTGGCTTTGCTTGTTGCTGTTTTGACCAGCGATGCAGAGAGACATGCTTTGAATTTATTAAATTCTCACTGGTTTGTATAATCATTTGTTACAACTTAATTACAATTCAGTACAATTTGCATGGATCAGCTCTGGAGACAGACTATGAAATTTATTATCCCTAAATTAGGATAGCTAAAAGTTAGATTTGAGCTACATATTATAGATCTATTTATAGCCAATTGACAAAATACACACTTCAAAAGAATGAATTGTTTGTTATCAGCCCCTGGGTGCCTGTTTTAGGATTAGACAGATCACTTGTGAATGTGCCTATTTGTCTTTGTTAGCCAATGAAGGCTTAGTTAACTCCTGTGGCAGGACATGATGTTTATATGGGAGTTGCCTATAAGGGCTGTTGGAGAGCTCTTTGATTTAATGAGCCAGGTCCACTAAACTAAACCAAGCTGAACCAAACTAAACTTCTTCCACAATTTCATATCATTTGCATATGTAAGAGAATAGTTAAGATTGGAACTCTAAGATCATCAAGTTCAACCATCAAACCAACATTGCAGTGAACACTAAACCATGTCCTGAAGTGCCACATCTACATGTTTTTTGAGCACCTCCAGGGATGGTGACTTCACCACAATCACTTCCCTACTCCTGATGCCCACACTATTTTTGACACAGGCCAAGATGCTGCTGGCCTTGTTGGCTACCTGCACACACTCCTGGCTCATGTTTATCTGGCTGTCCACCAGCACCCCCAGATGCTTTCCTGTCAAACAGTTTTCTATCCACTCTTCCCCAGGCCTAAGGTCTTGCTTGGGGTTGTTGTGATCCAAGTGCAGGACCTGGCACGTGGCCTTGTTAAATCTCATGCAATTGATGTCAGTCTGTCTATCTGTCTTGTGCAGATGCCTCTGCAGAGCCTTCCTCTCCTTGAGCAGATCAACACTCCCACCCATAGAATCATAAAATTTGGTGTTTTCCACAGACTTACTGATGAATCCCTTCAACTATATCACAGACAAAGATATTAAGCAAGACTGGCCCCAACCCTGAGCCTGGAGGAATACCACTTGTGACTGGCCACCAACTGGATTTAACTCTATTCACCCCAACTCTCCAGGCTCGGCCATTTAACCACTTTTTAACCCAGTGAGGTTAAGGCCATGATCCACCAGCTCCTTTAGCCCCCCTGCTGGGCAAATAGCATAAGCTCCCAAGTGGCATTAAGCCAAAGGGGAAACTCCTCTCTCTCTGTTTATAGTTTGAATGTTTTGCTAGTTAAATAACCAAATCCCTGTATATATTCTGTCCTAAATGGTTTTCATAACCCTGCACTGACCTTAACTTTAATACACAGTGGTTGGGGGTGGCAAGAGTTCATAAATATTAATTTTAATAAATTATATTTTATATAAAATTTATATTTCCTCAAATTAATTTCTCACCTCTGCCAAATAGGCATAGGTATAGAAATCCCCCCCCACAACACTTAGCCAGTGTGATATTGTGCCCAGCTGTACATCTGCAAGTCATCATGCCAAATCTGCACATCTGTGAGTCTTCTGCTGAGATTGGGAGCCCTGGAAAGGATACAGAGTTGTCCAAGAGGAACCATGATCAGGTCAGAGATCATATACCTCCCTCCCAGCACCCTGTTAGAGCCTGGGAAGATCCAGAAGCCTCAATTGCTGAAAGACACTGACACAACTCCCTGCAAGTATTTGGATACTGTCTGAAGCTGTAATTTAACCCTGGGAATCTGGAGATACTATTTTTGTGAGTAAATATTCGAAGCCTCTTTGTAGGAAATTCTCTGTAAAATTTTGTAACTAAATCCAAATGCATTCTGCCTTACGCAGAAATGAGCCTCTCTAGTCCCTCTAGTGGACAAGTGGTGTAGTTGACAGCAAGAACCTCTTCCAGTTCAATTGAGTTTGATGTTTGTAATTTGCTAATTATTTCTTAAGTGTTCTAGATTACCTGTTTTTCCTTCTGTGTGATGTTTTTCATGACTGTGCAAAGAACCTGATTAAAAGTAAGTTACGCGGTGAGATTAAATATGTTGATAAAAAAATAATTTCTATTAATTTTGAAATAAAAATCCTGCCCTCACCCGTACCATTACAAAAGCCATGCAGAAGTAACAGGTATGAACAGGGATCTCATGTTCATGTACCATAAGAGTCTAACCTCTACTGGATAAATCAGTGTCCAAAAAGAAATATCCTGCAGTAATGAAAAAATGTTTCCAAAATTTTGTTTGCTTAACTTCATTCTGTAAGTATAAGTTGTCCTGGGATACCCCAAATTCCTCTCTTCTCCCTCTCTCTCTGTGGGTTCAAATGGGAGAAGAAAGGCACAAAACCCTGCTTCCCCCATTCCTGCCCTATGGACTTGAAAGGAGGCAGCAAAGGGTGCCTACATACATGTGGGCTGGGGAACCTAGGAGTTTTGGCTCTCCCCTGGTGCTGTGAAGGCAGCATCGTTCCAGACCATCCCACTTGGGAAAAAGTACTCAAGACATTTCTGAGTTAGGCTGCTCTGCCAAAAAGGGCTTCTGTGGCATGGATCTCTATTATTAGATATTGCCTACAATGTCAGAAGGCTGCTCCTGCAGAGGAATCCAGTAAGGGATCATTGCCAAATGCCTATTTCACCTCCGTGGATAAACGTTTCCCTTAATCTTCTGCTCGGCCTGATTGATAGTGGGGAAAAGCTGTGTTTATAACTTAGCCTTTTCCATTTCCTGACTTCCTAAATATCTAAATCCATGCATAATATCCCTTTTTTGAAGATATTCCTAATAAAAGTGAATCTGTTAATAAACTAAACTAATTATGTATATAGTTTGGGGGCGGAGTTCCAGCAAAATAAAATAATTACATTTTTTATATTTCCTGACTCAGCCAAATTACTTCCCTGCCTCCACGATATAGGTGGCCATGATCTTTCAATAAGTCTAGTGTAGAAACCCTTTTCTCATTTGGCTATCTCATTAATTCTTTCTGAGACTTCTTTCTTTGGTACATGACATAGTGAGTCTTATAGCAATTGTGAACTTTTCGTTTCTATTGTTCTTTGATATTTCATACAATCATGGAACCATAGAATCAACTAGGTTGGAAGAAACCCCCAAGATCATCCCGTCCAACCTATCACCCAGCCCTGTCCAGTCAACTAGACCATGGCACTAAGTGCCTCATCCAGGCTTTGCTTGAATGCCTCCAGGGATGGCAACAGAGGTATGTGAAAGGCCACTAGATTGTCTTCCTAGAATGATTTTATACTTATGTCATCAGGAACAAGTAATGACAATGAAATAATAATATTCTGACAGAATAACAGACATGACTCCATTTATATATAGTAACTTTTTATGTTTGTGTATGTTGCCTGTATATGTCATAGACTGTAACAATTTCATTGTATTAAGAAGTGTAGGTTAGAATCACATCTCTTCTTGAATGTCATATGACTTAGAGGCTCGTGAAACTAGGCATATGTCTCTGCTCTCTGTGATACAGTTTTAATGGTACCCCTGCCCATAAAACTGGCTTAGACAGTTACTTCACTGTTACTTCTATCAAAAATAATGAGGAGCCTACTTTATGTATAGAATTAGATGCTGAGTGTATAATCTGTTAATTTTCTTCCTATTTATTTAACTTCTGAAGGTTTGGTTATTAGCAATCATTTTTACAGATTAAGTCTGTTCAGGTACAATATTGATTACCTCTATAGTTCATAAAGCTTCTAGAAAATATTTAGCTATGTGATTCATGGACTTTCCACATAATCAGTCTATGAATTATATGACTAAACTTGATTGTCTGACAATGTGAATGATAAAATAATTCAGTAGAATATTTTGATGTATATTATCTCTCCCTGGTACATTACCAAAAATGAAACTTTGTCTATAACATTTAGGCTATCAATTGTAGTAGTTACTATCTAGTGCCAGCACTTGTTTCTATTCACAGATAATGGGGGCAATACATACACTTTGGAAGGCAATATTCCTCTCAATTTGTAATGGTAATATAATGTCATAGAATCATAGAATCAACCAGGCTGGAAGAGACCTCCAAGATCATCCAGTCCAACCGAGCATCCAGCCCTGTCCAATCAACTAAATCATGGCACTAAGTGCCTCATCCAGGCTTTGCTGGAACACCTCCATGGGTGCCGACTCCTCCACCTCCCTAGGCAGCCCATTCCAATGCCAATAACTCTCTCTGGCAGCAACTTCCTCCTAACATCCAGCCTAGACCTCCACTGGCACAACTTGAGACATTGTCCCCTTGTTCTATTGCTGGTTGCCTGGCAGAAAAGACCAACCCCCACCTGGCTACAGCCTCCCTTCAGGTAGTTGCAGACAGCAATGGGGTCACCCCTGAATCTCCTCTTCTCTAGACTAAACACCTCCAGCTCCCTCAGCCTTTCCTCATAGGATTTGTGTTCCAGGCATATGCCTTCAGCTCCCTTCTGCTCTCAGCAGAAGAGAGAAAAAACATGGAGAACACAAAGAAGGAAAGACTTGAATGTACTTCAGGTTGTTCTGAGGGGTTTCCTGGGAACCCTTTGGTTGTAAAACTTTTTCTTAAGCCAATATCACATTTTTTTCTAGATTGCCACACATTCTTTGGCAACCTGTTCTAGTGGGAATTGTCCCTGACTATGGCAAAGGGTTGGAATTAGATGATCTTTGAGGTCACTTCCAATTGAAACCATTCTATGATTCTATGATCTGTAGAAAGCAAGGCCACATTGGAACAAATTATTAAAAAACATGCTAATCTATAACTGTATAGATTTCTATACATGAAAGGGCTTCCAAAATGAGTGCATTGGTACATTGACTTGATACTTTTTCATCTGATTGTAAAAAGTAAATAGATGACAACTCAAGATTGCTTTTTTTTTCTGGGCTTTTTTATTTTCCCTACTGGTTAATTTATCCCACTGTGTCTTTTCACCTCTTTTTCAGTGCAGTGGGTTGTAGTTCTTCACATTGCTCCAGTCTTGGTTCAAGGTGCCAAAGTAAAAAGCCCTGACTAAAGGTGGGGCTTTTCAATTCACATTGAATTAAATTCACATTTAAGCTGAAGCTTTGATTTTCAGATTACACAAACCTCCTGTTGTTGATATCTAGAAAATTAGATAACAGGTTATCTATCTATGAAAAAATCATCTACAGTTGACTGTAGAACTTTTGGTATAAATCCTGTAATCAGTTTTATCTATCAATTCTAGTCTTAATGCACCCTCCTAAACAAAGTAAAAATATCAGATAACAAAGAGATTTCTTTACTGCCTTTCACCATCTCCCTTCAGGCTTTATTCCCAGGCTTCAGCTTTCTGTCTTCTGTGTGTGAACGTGCTATATGTGAATACTGATGATTGCATTATGAGATTGTAGATGATTAAAACCTGAATGTAGTAGGAAGTGAGATTTACCTTTTGACTTCTCTTCATCTTTTCCATCTGCTGTAATACTCATGCACACACACACAAGCACATTTACACACACTTTAGTTTCCAAGCACAAATTGATTCCTGTAGTGAAAATGAGTGAAACTGATCTCGCCAAGAGTAATCTCCCTCTACCTCCCTTTCCTTTTTGCAAGCCTGTCTAAACAGTGAGGTAACACTGGAGGTGATGCCCACAAGTTGCATATGAAAGCATGATCCCTCAAACTTAGAGCTAAATTCTGTTTCCTTTCAGAGCCCAAGGAACAAAGGTACACTGGTAAGCAAAGTCACTCTGTGGCATACTTCCTTTCTGATGGTAAGAAGAAAACTCAGCAGACTTCTGCTGCTTCTGCAATATAACTCACGCAAGGAGTGGGGTGAGTTGTGCAGATGCCCACGCTGAAATTGGGCTGGTGATTGGCTGTGTTTTCATGCCTAGTGATGGTAAATGGACACTTTGTCTAGGAGAAAGGGAGAAATATAGCAAGGCTTCCCACCTTGGGTTCTTTCTGCATTGGGGTGCTTCCTGCCTTGATAGTTCCTGTCTGGAGAGTCCCCTGCCACTGTGAAGGACAAGTTCTCACCATGACTGGAGTGTCCCTGCTTTGGATGGCTCTTCTCACTCTTTTACACCCTTTATGCAAACCGTCAGACTTTGCAAGCCTTGGGTGCTTTGAGAGAGCTGGCAGCACCTGGACCACCCTCTCTCAGACCCTATTACTAGTTAACTGCTGACTGCCTCCTGGATGGGGTACCCTAGCAGTTTTGGGCTCTCCCCTGTGAGAGCAGCATCTTCCTGTGACCATCCCACTTGGGAAGAAGTGCTTGAGAAATTTCTGAGTTTGGCAGCTCTGTGACTTGTTTTGGACTTCTGTGGCATGGATCTCTATTATTGGACATTGACAGTAACATCACAGGCTTCTTCTGCAGAAAGAATCCAACAAGGGATCTTTGCCAAATGCCTATCCCACATCTGTGAGTAGGTTTTCCCTTAATCTTCTGCTCAGCCTGATTGATAGTGGGGTAAAGCTGGCTTTATAGCTTAGCGTGTTCCATTTCCTGACTTCCTAAATATCCAAAATTATCTATAGTATCCTTTGTAAGATATTCCTGACTGAAATGAATCTGCTAATAATCAAAACCAATTTTTGTACATAGTTTTGGGGGCGAAGTTCCAGGAAAATAAGATAATTCTATTTTTATATATTTCCTGACTCGGCCACGTTAATTCCCTGCCTCCAAGACACCATATCCTGATACTTAACCCATTTAAAACTATTTTGTAAACCATTCTTCTCCATTTAGTTTACATTTATCATATATTTCTTGTTGTCTTATTGAAAAAAAAAGAGAGAGAAAGGAACAGAAGTATATTCTTCAGAAAGCAAGGACTTTCAAGGCATTTCAAACCACTAGAAGATCCAGCATTGTCTCAAACAAAGAAAGACATAAACAAAAGAATTCTGCTGTCACATCCTTCATTTGTGGTGCAGAAGAGATTTCCAATGGAAAACAGTTGCTATATGCAATGTATATATCTCCTTTCAAGAAAGCGAGTAAGCCAGCCTATGACACAGATCACTAGGTATATTTTGGCATTAAGGTGGCTACTTACAAGTCTCATATAGCCCACATACAAGATTAATTTTCTTTCAGAACATTTAAAATTATTTCATGGATACAGTAATTACACTGTACTCCAACCATGTCAATCAATCATTGCTCTGAATCAATACAGTAGATGGTTTTAAACTATTTATAAATAATACTCATATATGCCAAACACCTTATAAAAGTACAATTAGTTATAATAAAAAGCATAGTTGTTCTTGCATTGATTTAACTCCTTTTCATGCTCAGCAGGGTTGCCATATACATGTTGTTTTTTTTTAATTCAACCTTGGTTTTAACTTTTTCTATGCAGCAGAGTTTTCCTGGCTTACCTCATTTCAATTTCCGTTCTCTGTTATAGATAAACATGAAGTGAAATGAATTTGAAGGCTATGCTACTTTGAGCCTAGCTGGGATATTTTAGTGAGAAGAATTAGATTATAGGCTGTGGAAAGGAAACAAAGGTGATGTCTACTGCTCTCACAGGCTTGCTAAGATGTATAAAAACAAGAACACAAACATAAATAACAAAGTTGATCTTTGGCTTTGGCTGCCTCCCTTCTCTCTCTAACCTACTGTTTGTGTAACCGATCTGTCTGTGATTTGCAATTGGAATGGGCTGCCCAGGGAGGTGGTCAAGTTGCCGTCCCTGAAGGTGTTCAAGAAAAGCCTGGCTGAGGCACGTAGTGCCGTGGTCTGGTTGATTGAACAGGGCTGGGTGCTAGGTTGGACTGGATGATCTTGAAGGTCTCTTCCAACCTGGTTGATTCTATGATTCTAACTCCCTTGAACGATTCTCCAAACTCATCTTGAATGTAAGACAAAGCCTGGGATAAGGTAGAGGGGTGGAAAGGAGTTGGAAGGGTGGTTGGGAGTCCCTCCTGGGGACTCTGGTTTCTGGAAGGGCTGCTGTGTTTTGGTATTACTTTTTAAACTTGTCTATTTCTGTCTGTAGCTGTATCTGTTGTAAATACCTGCTTGTATATTGTGCTAAGCTGTAAATATAAAGCTTCATTCTTTTAATTTCCAGCCTCTGAGTCTAGTCTGGGTGATTTTCTTAAGTGTGTGGGGGTGGGTAACATCCAAACCATCACAAATACTGAGCTGTGCAAGTGAGTAGTTTTACAGGCACAAATTGCCACTGTTTACTTTTCACTGGAGACTAGTGGAAGAGTCCCTGAAAAATAATTTACAAATGTCTGAGTGAAAACATTACATTTCCATGAAGGTTGTGCCTTGCAGAAAGACATGGGATCAGAGGAAGGGAAAAAATATTATGGAAAACATGGTCAATAAAGTTTATGTCAACCACTTCGAAAATTAATTTTGCCTAGTGACAGAGTGATGGCAAATTAATAGAAAGAAACACTAAATCATAACTCAGTATTTTTAGTTGCTCTTATTTATTTTATTTTACAATATTTTATTTTTAGTCTATTTTCTTCCTGACCTCTTAAAGCTATCCACAGTGAAATCTTTCTCCAAGTGAATTGACTCAGGTGACTTAACAGCTGATCTGTCAAATTGTAAAAGAAAAACTGAGATGAGCCTTCAGTGTTCCCTCTAGTGTTTGCATGAACTGAGTTAAATTTTGTACAACTTCAGTACAAAGCCACAATGTCAATTTACAGCCAGTCTTAAGTTTGTGAACCTTAATGAACCTTTTGGTGAACCTCAACTATGTTTGGCATTTGTAATAAAACACAGTACCATAAGAGTTTGTTGCGGAGGGGGGATTTCTATACCTATGCCTATTTGGTGGAGGTAAAAAATTAATTTGAGGTGATATAAATTTTATATAAAAATATAATTTATTAAAATTAGTATTTATAAACTCTTGCCACCCCCAACCACTGTGTATTAAAATTTAGTCCAGTGCAAGATTATGAAAACAATTTAGGACAGAATATATACAGGGATTTGTTTATTTAACTAGCAAAACATTCAAACTATAAACAGAGAGAGGAGTTTCCACTTTGGCTTAATGCTGCTTGGGAGCTTATGCTGTTTGCCCAGTAGGGGGGCTGAAACTCTTTCTGCTCTATGGCAGAGGCAACTTATATTACAGAGGTATTAAAACTTTACTCACAAGTCCTATTATTAATTATTAATCAATAATCACCCTCCGGGCATGTGTCACAGCCTGTGCCCAGTTTCCAGACTTCCAGGGGTCTCTCTGTGAACTCTGTGAGGCTGGAATCTTCCCGGCTTGAGGGGAGATAGGTGAATCTTCCCAGTCTCTGGGGTCTTAGGTTTCTTCTGACCTTTTCTCCTGGCATGGGATGATCTCTGCCTTGATGCTGCTGTCTTCTTCTGGATACTGTGTCCAGGGATTATCAACTTGGCAGGATTATAGGAACAGGAGAAGAATATCTGTGCTGGCTCTGGCATGGTTCCTTCATGGGTTCAGGCTGTGTATGTGTGTGCAGACAATCCAGAAGTCTGCTTCCTGGTTCTCTCAGAGGCAGTGGCTTTCACCAGGCAATAAGCAGCCAGCATGCAAAGTGTGCTCGGCTGCTGGGAGACTGAGCTCCATAGGTAAAGCAAGACAGCTTGCAGATGTGCACAGCTGGTTTAAGAGGCTATCAGCTCCTTATATATGTAAATATGCAGGCTTAAATGAGCTCTGCATCTAAAGTATGAAGACAGATTAGCTGCGAATGAATCAAAGCATGAGGTCTGAGCCTCAGAGAGCATCGAAGCTATGCAATGGCTTCCAAGCATGTGAGTACGAGTGGCTGAGCACTTCAGGTGAAGGTCAGAGATGTGTCTGATCCTTGCAGGTGGATCAGAGAGCTGAGCTGTGCTGCAGGCAGGGTCAGAGAGCTGAGCACGTGGTTCACCTGTGCACCCCTCTTTATGGACTGCGGGCAGAGATTAATTGTCCCTTTGGCCACTAGAGTGACCAATCAGGTTGGCAGTAAGCCAAACCTTACCATAAGAGGCAGAACCTGTTTGCCTGGACTCTCCCAAATGTGGGGATCACATGGATTTGCCCCAGGGAGACACGAGCTTGGTGTGAGTGGCTTACACAACTTGTTTACAACCAGAGTTCCTGGTTGTAAAACATGTCCAGGCATGTAGGGGCATAAACAAGCCTCTGTTTGGGCCTACAGGCCCTCCACAGCAGAGTTTCACATGGTTTAGGGTTTCATGGCAAACATCTCGATTATAATTGCTATTACTTTCAAGACATAAAATGCCATGGAGCAAATCTTCACTAGGTGTAAACTCACAGCTCTGTCAGGGAGCGACAAGACTAGGGGGAATGGAGTGAAGCTGGAGATGGGTAGGTTCAGCCTGGACGTAAGAAGGAAGTTGTTCAGCATGAGAGTGGTGAGAGGCTGGAATGGGTTGCCCAGGGAGGTGGTTGAGGCCTCATCCCTAGAGGTGTTTGAGGCCAGGCTGGATGTGGCTCTGGCCAGCCTGATCTAGGGTGGGGTTTCCCTGCCTGTGGTAGGGAGGTTGGAGCTGGATGATCCTTGTGGTCCCTTCCAACCCTAACTGATTCTATGATTCTATGAAAAATGTTCAAAGTACTGATCAGACTCCACAGTCAGTTTATCGCTTTCCTTATTGATAAACAAGGAGACATCTCTCCTGGGCCCCTCAATTCAAGGGTGATGTTGAGATGTTGGAACATGTCCAGAGAAGGGCAACAAGGCTGGTGAAAAGCCTGGATCACAGCCCTGTGAGGAGAGTCTAAGGGAGCTGGGGGTGTTTAGCCTGAAGAAGAGGAGGCTCAGGGATGACCTCATTGCTGTCTACAACCACCTGAATGAAGGTTGTATCCAGGTGGGGTTGGTCTCTTATGCCAGACAACCAGGAACAGCATAAGGGGACACAGTCTCAAGTTGTGCCAGTGGAGGTCTAGGCTGAATGTTAGGACGAAGTTCCTGCCAGAGAGAGTGATTGGCATTGGAATGGGCTGCCCAGGGAGGTGGTGTAATTGCCATCTCTGGAGATGTTCAAGAGGAGACTGACTGAGGCACTTAGTGACATGGTCTAGTTGACTGGATAGAGCTGAGTGATGGGTTGGAGTGGATGATATTTTATGTCTCTTCAACCTGGTTGATCCTAAGTTCCCTGTCAGCAAACACCCTTCATGATTTTGTCCTGTAATTGGTAATGAATACTTGTCATTGACCTTAATTCAAATAAACAAAAATGGTTCTGTATTTCAGTGCAGAATTATGCAAGATTTGTATAGATGATATACAGGATTTTAATTTCAATTTGGACACCTAAAGAAATGAACTTTTTGCCTGGAAAATACATGTTATTTAACTGCAATAAATATGATGACACATTATTCAGTGTTATACATCCATTCAATATTAGCCAGATTAATTCTTTTTGCTTAATCTGTAGCAGTCTTCCTGTCTGAGCAGCATTAGTTATGCAAAAGTGGTCATACATTGTCAAACTGAGAGACTCATCTTGATTATTCTTGGTTATTTGGAGTATAAGTACAATCCACCCTGACTGTTAGTCTGCCCTTGGGAGCCAAGCAATTTGGCTGTTATTATAATGAGGTGTGGCTCATCATAAGGGTGATTATAATGGAGTCTAAGGGAATAAGGAGTCAACCCTACTGTATATTATCTTTCATTTTTAAAGACTGTATTTTGGAATAATGGTTGAGTACCGCAGCGTTTTTTGTTCATTCCATGTCTTCAGGGGTTGAGATATCCTCCAATGGACTATTTTGATACTAATAGGAAAGCACGTTTAGAACATGAAAATCCCTGTATCTATTCCTTCAGGCAATTTGTTCAGAGTGTAATTCACATCTGATGAATACTTCGTGACACTGAATGGTCCAGTGAAGACTGGCACTAATTTTGCAGTGATGCTTTCTATTGCATGTTTGTTTGAGTGGCAAGGTATTTTGCACCAGTTCATGAATATTTAAAAATCACTTGTACCTGCTTGTGATCATAATATTACTTTCTATGTTGTAGCTTCTTTTTCTTACTGAAGTTGCCCTAAAGTGGTTGTGGATCTGAGATGTGGTCTTTATAATCTTCTAAATTTTCTGAAGAAGTAATTGTCTAAATAACACCCCACCATTCATTTTTTTTTTTAAATCATAAGATATTGTCTTCAAGGAAACAAAAAAAAACCCCTCATCAGAAAAAGAATTCTGTTGCAGTTGTTTTCCACTCCTCCCTGTGAATGACACCGATAAGAGATTCTTTATACTAAAAGTGAATGCTTTAAAGTGCCACCAATAAAGCTTAAACAAATCACAACCTCTTAGTATAAGATAGTAATGGGGTTAATTTTACAGTTACATGAAGAGTTTGACACATGGAAAGCCAACCAGGACAGGGCTGGGTGCTAGGTTGGACTGGATGATCTTGGAGGTCTCTTCCAACCTGGCTGATTCTATGATATTCTATATTCTATAACCTGTATCATACAAAATAATCTTGCACAAAGGCTTTCAGTGCATCTCCCAAGTGTGGCTATGCTGAACAGGAATGCTTAGTATATCTAGGAATTAAACAAAGAAACAAAGAAAAATGTTCCCAAGGATTGTGGGGAAACATAATTCCAGCATCAACTTGTCTATTTCTATACATTGTTACAAGGACAGACATATTGTGACAAAACTGGAGCATAGCCTTTTTATTCAAAAGGTTTGGATGTATCTGCATAAATTGTAAAAAAAATTATCCCCACCTCCTTGTGTTGTCTGAAGTAAAGAATGGTATTTATTTTCTACTTTACTCTCTTCTGAAGCAGTCCAGTAACCTGAAAAATCAGTAGAATCCTTTTTTATAACTGCCACTTTTTGTGAGTGTGGGAAATTAAATTCAATTAATTACAATTTTTTTTTCTTCAACTCTTATCTTATCTTTTAAATTTGTGTTATATAAAAACCAATCTATTTGACCTGAAAACTTAACATAGAGTCATAGAATCATTGAATCAACCAGGTTGGAAGACACCTCCAAGATCATCCAGTCCAACGTAGCACCCAGCCCTGGCCAATCAACCAGACCATGGCACTAAGTGCCTCAGCCAGGCTTTTCTTGCACACCTTCAGGGATGGCAACTCCACCACCTCCCTGGGCAGCCCATTCCAATGCCAATCACTCTCTCTGGCAAGAACTTCCTCCAAACATCCAGCCTAGACCTTCCCTGGCACAACTTGAGACTGTGTCCCCTTGTTCTGTTGCTGGTTGCCTGGAAAAAGGGCCCAACCCCTCACCTGGCTACAGCCTCCCTTCAGGTAGTTGTAAACAGCAATGAGGTCAGCCCTGAGCCTTCTCTTCTCCAGGCTGAACTCCCCCAGCACCCTCAGCCTCCCCTTACAGGTCTGTGCTCCAGGCCTCTCACCAGCTTCGTCACCCTTCTCTGGACACCTTCCATTTCATGACTTGAAATGTTGCAACAATAATAAAAGCAATAGTGATGGTCTGGAAAGAAATCAAGGAATGTACCTATTATATATACATAGTCACTTGATGAAATATTTGTCATAAGTTTTATCTACAGTTCAAAATAAGACAGGTAAAAAAATTCTTCAGATCAAATCCGAAAGTTCAGCTGTTTCGTGTGACTGCAAAATTTCACATCTCTCTGTATTACTGGCTGCCATTTAATTGCAATTTGTAGCATATATGTAGTAATTTTATTTCTATAAAAGTTTCTATAAAGTGTTGACACATGATGAGAAGCTTATCAAGCATTTTTTTTTGCATTGTAGATAATTTATAGAAGCCTTGTTTAGAGCTTTGTTTAATCTAGAGTCATTGTGCCATTCTATGCCAAAAAGTGTGCATTTCATTGGTGCCCACTGTTTATCTCTGATTCAGGTAGAAAGAATACAAAATTTCAAGGGAAAAAATATAGCTCATAAAACTACATTTATAAAAGTGGCATTTTAATGTAGAAATCCTCATTCTCAGAATTGTCTCAAGCTTGTAAATGACCAAGGAAATAGATACTTGTAATGTTAGTTATATTCTGAGTAGTTTTCTATCTTGGACATTTGATATTATTGCAAGACCATGGCTGACCTCATTGCTGTCTACAACTACATGAAGGGAGGCTGTAGCCAGGTGGGTGTTGGTCTCTTCTGCCAGACAACCAGCAACAGGACAAGAGGACACAGTCTCAAGTTGTGCTGGGGAAGGTATAGGTTGGATGTTAGGAGAAAGTTGTTGACAGAGAGAGTGATTGGCATTGGAATGGGCTGTCCAGGGAGGTGGTGGAGCCACCATACCTGCAGGTGTTCAAGGAAAGCCTGGCTGAGGCACTTAGTGCCATGGTCTAGTTGATTGGAGAGGGCTGGGTGCTAGGTTGTAGTGAATGATCTTGGAGGTCTCTTCCAACCTGGTTGGTTCTATGATTATATGATTGTAAGTTGAAATAAACTCCAAGTTTACTTAAAGCTCACTCCTTCACGTCCTTAATATAATTTCAATTTTTTTAATTTATTTTTTATGATCAAAAATATATTCAAAGCTATCATATTTGGAAAGGTTCACTGCTAGGCAATAAATATATGCCTGCAAATTACAATTTTTGCCTCCTGCAAACTATGGATGTTTTCGTAAGATCACATGCTGTCTGGCAAGAGTGCCTACTTATCAGTCTTTCAGTATCTCTTCTGAGTATCTTTCAGTATCTCTTCTCAGTTATGCTGGGGTAGGTATAGGCTGGATATCAGGAGGAAGTTCTTCACAGAAAGAGTTATTTGCCATTGGAACGTGCTGCTGAGGAAGGTGGTGGATTTGACATCCCTGGTGGTGTTCAAGGAGGAAGTTCTTCACAGAGAGAGTGATTTGCCATTGGAATGGGCTGCCCAGGGAGGTGGTGGAGGCACCATCCCTAGAGGTGTTCAAGAAAAGCCTTTCTGAGGCACTTAGTGCCATGGTCTAGTTGATTGGCCAGGGCTGGGTGCTAGGTTGGACTGGATAATTTTGGAGGTATCTTCCAACCTGATTGATTCTATGATTCTATCTTGTACTGGGAGATCTTGTAAATATGTTTCATCCATATTGTGTTCAAAGCAGAGAACACCACTTTTCTAAAGGTAGAAAAGTTCCTCTTTGGCATTTTCAGTGTACTGTTGCCATATGCTAATATCCTGTCATTTCTCTGAGTGTCTTTCTGCATGAATGCTCCCCCATGGTCATCATGACATGCCTCTATGTGAACTGTAAATACACTTTTAAAGTCTTGGAAAGCTTAAAAGGTCTGCATGGCTGGTTCTTGCCAGGAATATTGCAAGACCTAATTTAACTGGTGCACTCAAAAAGGACAGTGTATTTCACTGTAATCCTATGTAATATTGAACTCTGAGTGACAACTTAGAATTCCATGAATTATGGTGTCATGGTTTTTAAAAAGAGCCAAAAGAAATGAAACCCTCAAATGAAATTGGAGAAAAAAAAAATACAGATTTATATTTGGGGAGAGAGAGAGATCCAGAGAAGACATTACAAAGCAAATACAGCAACTATGGTGAACTCCCTTGAATATTCCTGCAGCCCAAAACTAAATCTATAATCCCCAGTGCTCCAATCCTCCCCCACCAATGCCTCCACCATCCAAGAGGCCTAAACACAAGCCTCTGGAAGCTCCAAAACAGGCCTACTGCTTACATGTTTGTCCCAATAAGGCATCTTCCACCTGACACAGGGCTGGAGGAGGAGAAGAGGAGGATAAACTGGCCTTGCCATGAGTTTATAAAGAGATAGAAGTGTTATGGGATTGAATAACAATCTTCTAATCCACAGAAAAAATATTTTAACCTTATAGTTCTCAAACTGAGACATATGGCAAAATATGTTTAAAGTGTAGCTGTACTGAAAAAAAAAACAACAAAACAAACAACAAACCAGCGCAAACCCAAACTAACATAAATTTCTCTTACTTTTCAAGGAAAGAATAACTCAAACATCTTTTCAAACATGTTAAGAATATGTAAGCAGGGTTTAATATTGATTTTTTTTTTTGATCCAAATACTATTAAAAATTCTTAGCCTTAATGACTTTAATGGGCCTGGTCCTGTTCAATATCTTTATTGATGATCTGGACCAGGGGATTCAGTCCATCATCAGTAAGTTTGCAGAAGACACCACGCTAGGAGCAGGTGTGGATCTACTGGAGAGTAGGAGAGCCCTGCAGAGGGACCTGGAAAGGCTGGATGGGTGGGCAGAGGCCAATGGGATGAGATTTAACAAGGCCAAGTGCAGGGTTCTGCACTTTGGCCATAACAACCCCAAGCAGTGCTACAGGCTGGGGACTGAGTGGCTGAGAGCAGCCAGGCAGAGAGGGACCTGGAGGTAGTGGTAGATAGTAGCTGAACATGAGCCAGCAGTGTGCCCATGTGGGCAGGAGGACCAATGGCATTCTGGCCTGGATCAGGAACAGTGTGGCCAGCAGGATAAGAGAGGTTATTCTTCCCCTGTACTCAACACTGGTCAGGCCACACCTTGAGTGCTGTGTCCAGTTATGGGCTTCTCAATTCAAGAGAGATGTTGAGATACTGAAACGTGTCCAGAGAAGGGCAACAGAGCTGGTGAGAGGCCTCTACTAATAACAGGTCTGCTAGAGGCTGCTAATAATAGATCTGACCCTGACAAGATGAAGTGTTTGGGCTGGATGAATAGCTGCTACCAAATTTGTTTGTTTTGATGTTAGGATTTTTTGGTTTTGTTTCCCACATCTGAGAAGAGTTGAACTAGCCTTTTCCAACTCTTCCAGTATTTCAATGGCACCTAATCAATACACAGATGTAGAAATCTATCAAATGATACAATTTTGGGTGTCTGATGTGAGAAGAAAAACATCTGAAATTTAGAATAGAACAAATCAGAACAGAACAGAATCCTTCAGTTGGAAGGAAATTAGAATGGTCACGCAGTTCAAATGCCTGATCACTTTGAAGGTCATCCAATGTTAAAGCAGGTTATTAACGTCATTATCCAAAAGACTCTTTTACTCTGACAAGCATGGGACATTGACCACCTGGCTAGGAAGTTCTAGCTTTTGACTACCCTCTCTGTAAAGAAGTGTTTGCTAATATCTTGTGTCTTCTGATGCAGTTTTGAACCATTCCCACTCTTCTTATCCCTGGATACCAGGGAGGAGAAATCAGCACTTAACTCTCCAGGAAGTTGTAGAAAGCAATGAGGTCACTCTTCAGCCTCCTTTTCTCCAAACCAGACAGGTCCTAATTCTTCACCTGCTCCTTATAGGACATGACTTACAGCCATTTCACCACTTTTGTTGTTCTCCTCTCGAAGTGCTCAAGGTCTTACATGTCCTCATTAAACTACAGGGCACAGAACTCAGTGAAGTACTCAAGATGAGGCTGCACCAGCAATGAATGCAGGAGGATAATTACCTCTTTTGATTGGCTGATGCACCCCAGGCTGTGGTTTGCCCTCCTGGCTGCCAGTGCTGATTCATGTTGAGCTTGATGTCAAACAGATCCCCAGATCACTTTTCGCAGGGCTGCGCTTCACTCACTCTTCTCTCCATCTCATAGGATCATAGGATATTAGGGGCTGGGAGGGACCCAAAGAGATCATTGAGTCCAATCTCCCTGCCAGAGCAGGACAATACTATCTAACAGATCACAGAGGAACACATCCAGCCAGGCCTTGAAAGTCTCCAGAGAAGGAGACTCCGCGACCTCTCTGGGTAGCCTGTTCCAGTGCTCTGTGACTCTTACAGTAAATATATCTTTATTTACATCCTTCTCCCCTATTCTTGTCACTCCCTGAGAGCCTAAAAAGTCCCTCCCCATCTTTTTTGTAGCCCCCCTCAGATCCTGGAAGGCCACAAGAAGGTCACCTCACAGCCTCCTCTTCTCCAGACTGAACAGCCCCGCAACTCTCTCAGTCTGTCCGCATAACAGAGCTGCTCCAGCCCTCTGAGCATCCTCATGAAGCTCTTTACATGCTCCAGCATCTCCACATCTCTCTTATAATAGGGGCTCCAGATCTGGATTTAGTGCTGTAGGTGGGGTCTGACCAGAGTGGAGTAGAGAGGGAGAATCACCTCCCTCACCCTGCTGGCCACACTTCTCCTGATGCAGCCCAGGCTCTGCTTGGCCCTGGGGGCTGCAAGTGCACACTGTTGGCCCATGTTGAGCTTCTTGTCCACCAGCAGTACCCCCAAGTCCCTCTCCTCAGGGCTTCTCTACAGCCACTCATTGCCCAGCCTGGATTTGTGCCTGTGCCTGTACGCAGAAGTGAAGACGATAATTCACTTTTAATGGGGAGGGGAAAAGAAGTTTCTCTTGAACACATTTGGAAACACGTGATGACTTTATATAAAGTACCTAGATAATGCTTCATGATAGGTCTTCAAGAGGGTTACAATGTGATTGATGTACATAAATAGAACAACTAAACACAATTTTAAAATATTTTCTGCTTTACATTCCTTATAGCTCTGATCTGAACTTAAACAAAAGGTCTGTTGGTTCCTTCTGATGGCATTTCCTGGATTTATTTCTCAGTAATGACACTTTCAGGAGCAATTCTATAGGGAATGAGATTGATCACCCATCATTGCTGCTGATGTGCTGTTTAACCAAGCTGGTGAACCATAAACTGTCATCAGAGAGGGTATCAGACTAACAGTGTGTATCATGCAGCTTACTCTCCTGTGCACCTAACAATAATGATAATTCTCTTAGTCCATTAGACAGCACAAGGATCTGTAAAAAAAAAAAGTGCTTGAGTGCTACACTTTATGTGACCCAAAAAAGAGCCCATCTAACAGAATTTGGTTTAAGTGGTAATATAAACTGAATCCACAGGTCATGGAGCAAGAAGTTTAGTGCTTCATGCCTTAATAGGAACTTGACATACACACAGGATTTCTAAAGATAGAGTTTTCTTTGACCGTGTTAGATGTTCTCTACAGAGGGGTAGCCATAGATAGCTCATGAGCAGTGAACACTTGTTCCAGAATCATGTCAACTTGCATTTATTGAAAAACAAAAACTGCAATAAGAATTTGAAGAAGTAAACAATGTTTATATTTTTAATTCCTGCTCAGTGTTGTGTACCTGGTATTTCACTGTTGAAAGCTGTCTCAACGTGATTAAAAAGTTATGATTACTAGATAAAGTTTATGATCCAAAGCCCCAGACCTATGAATTTTTAAGGACAGAGTCTTAAGAGATGTGCACAGATCGATGAAGAGGTACATAACCTGATGATTGACATTTATGTGTGTTTTTTAACTTGTGTGCATAATTCCTACCACTGACTTCACTGGAAACAGTCACATTTCCTCCTTTCATGCCTTTTTTCCCCCTCTTCTTTCATGCAATTAATCTTTGGAAGATCAAAGCTTAAATTCGACCTGGTTCTTCTACCTGGAGATGTGAAGCCTGGTATTTTGTAGGTTGTTTTTGTTTGTTTATTTGTTTGTTAGCTTGTGGGGTGTTTTTTTAGTTCTGAGTGAAACATTCGAAAGGTCTAGCTAGGAGTATTCAAAACATAGTTAGGAGGCTTTTGTTTCAAGTTAGTATTAGTGAGCAAGTTGAGGAGACTCCCAGATATTGTCAAGTCCTCAGGCAGGCAGAAAGGCCTGTTCTGATTCATACTGTGGCTGTACTTACTAATAAACCCTCATTCCAGCTAAAACTTATTTGGAGCTTCAAAGGTGGTCTTCACTCCTTTTTGTTCATCCATGAGCCCAAGTAATCACCTAAAAGCATATATGCAATTAAAGTGTCTCTATTTCATAGAATCAGTCAGGGTTGGAAAGGACCACAAGGATCATCTAGTTCCAACACCCCTGCCATGGCCAGGGACACCCTACCCGAGATCAGCCTGGCCACAGCCTCATCCAGCCTGGCCTTAAACACATCCAGGGATGGTGCCTCAACCACCTCCCTGGGCAATCCATTCCAGGCTCTCACCACTCTCATTCTGAACCATTTTCTCCTCATCCACTCTGAATCTCCCCACTTTCAGCTTTGATACAGACCTTTTTGTATGGGATTCATCTGGCCGAATTTTTGGTACGTGCAACCTGGGATATTAATAACTAAAGTAGTCAGCAGGGAAAATCAGACTTTTTCCAGGGCATAATTCATGTCATCTGTATGTGAGCATATTAAACAAGTGAGGTTAACCTATCTACTTTTCTATATCAAGAAGGTATACAGTGATCATCTTACAGGTAGAGAGTTTCTATGCTCTACCATAACTATAACTGTCAATACCTAAATACGGAGTTGTCAATTATCATGCCTTTTGTCTAAAGTAAAGCCTCTTCAGTGTAAGTCTAGATGTAAGTCTGGGTCAATATGTCTAAAGCAGAAAGACTGACTTTACTGATCAACCAGTTGTCTATTGAACCCTTTTGAAGTTCTTTCTACCAATACTTCCCCATTTTCTGCCATCCATCTCTCACACCTGGAATGAACTTGCCATAAATACCTGCAAAGTCTAATTATGACTGTTTTACAAATTGCTTTTGTGTAACACCTGCCAAAAGTTTGAAAATTCCTAGGCCATTGATGGTCTGAGACACTTAATAAATTTTGGCATGTATTTGAGGGAGCTGTGATTGTTTAGCCTGGAGAAGAAAAGGCTCAGGGGTGACCTCATTGATGTCTACAACTACCTGAAGGGAGGCTGTAGCCAGGTGGGGGTTGGTTGCTTCTCCCAGGCAAACAGCAACAGAACAAGAGGACACAGTGTCAAGTTGTACTGGAGGAGGTCTAGGCTGGATGTTAGGAGGAAGTTGTTGGCAGAGAGAGTGATTGGCATTGGAATGGGCTGCCCAGGGAGGTGGTGGGGTCACTGTCCCTGGAGGTGTTCAAGCAAAGCCTGGATGAGGCACTTAGTGCCATGATCTGGTTGATTGGACAGGGCTGGGTGCTAGGTTGGCCTGGATGATCTTGGAGGTCTCTTCCAACCTGGCTGATTCTATGATTCTCCCTCTGGATCTGTGCTATGGCCTCTTATTTTACTGCAAGCACACAGAGACAGTGAAAGCTTTTGGTGGACAGTTCCTAACACGCTGGGACTTGTACAGCTTGTGAAAGTAATTAAGATGGCATCAATAAAAATAATGAAATAATAACATTAGCAATTCTATTAACATTGTTTTGGGTGTTACTCACTCCCCCACACTTAAGAAAATCACCCAGACTAGAAGCTGGGAATTAAGATTTAAGCTTTATCTTTACAGCTTAGCACAATGTACAAGCAGGTATTTACAATCTATGCAGATATAGACAGAAATAGACAAGTTAAAAAGTAATACAGAAACACAACAGCCCTCTCAGAAACCAGAGTCCCCAGGAGGGTGTCTTGGGTTCAAATGCAGGTTCCCAGAGACTCTTATAAATTTGGTAGACCCAATGACAATTTATAGAATTTATAGAGTTTATAGAGTGCCCTCCCCTCCTCCCCCTCCTTTCCCCAAAAGACAGGGAGAGAGATAAAAGGTAGGGACACCCCAATAAATCAATCTCACTCGATTTGGAAGTTAAAAAGGAAAAATTTAACAATAACTTAGAAAAAAAAAAAAAGGGATTGGAGGTAGGGGAGTTTACAAAGGATGAGGAAGGGAAAACAGCAAAATACAAAACAGGGATGGATACAACCCGAGTAGTGTGATGGTGTCTCTGCCTCGTGGCTGGTATGCAGTATCAGTGTGTGTGTGCGGTCATGAACGCAGGTAGTGAGCAAGAGGGCGAAAAGAGGAAGAGACAGGAGAACTCCTGTCTTTTATACCACAGGAAGTGGGGGGAGTGGGCTAACCATCACCTGGAGTGTGGCCCACCCCTGAGGAGGGGCCGAGACCCCTAGGGTCAGGTTCAGGGTCACTCCCCCAGGAGTGTTAACCCTATACATTCCACCCCTTGGTTAGACCACTTCCACCTTCCTATGAAACAGTCTTCTTCTCCAAAGATGGGAAAAGTGTCCATGGGTTAAGAGTTCGTGAAGTCCTTCTTGGTCCCCGGCTGTATCCCAAGGCGATGTGTTCCTCTGGTCCGGTGCAGGTTGCTGAGATGTGAGCAGGGCAGGAACGGAGGAAAAGTCAGTGAATCAGGAACAGTTCTTGTTGGTACTCAGGAAAAGTCTTTTCCCTCTGCGAAGAAAACATCAGGAACAGTCTCTTTGTGTCTGGCATCAGGGGAACAGGTGTGGATGAGATGGCTGTAGACATCCTCTGGAGGGAAAAATCAGGAACAGTCTCTCACTGCAGGGCATCAGTGACGAATCAGATGCAGGGTTCTGGTTGGACGCCGTGGTGTGACGTGATGCTGTAGGACTCTGGATAGCTGCTGCTGTCATGTAGGTTCTGTTGGACGCCGTGTAGTGGTGAGGGTATAACTACAAAAAACAACTTGTAACCCCTTATGAACTATAATACAAGTATTGCACAACTATGATACAAGTATTGCACAACTATGATACAACTATTATACAACTATAATACAAGATAACCTGAAATATCTGGAACACATGGAATCAACTCTGAGATTTCAAAACCTTTTCAGCTAAAGAGAGATTTCTCTGAGGGACACACTCGATAACACCAGTTTCCATCATCACCCAGTATGTGTGACCAGGACCCTCTGCAGATACCACCCCTTTGATAGGTTTTCCCCCACCAGAGGCAGGAGCAACCCACACAGTCTTTCCCAGTAGATTCCTTTCACAGACTACAGGAACTCCATCTCCCTCAACTATGGGCAGTAGGGCAGACTGAGCAGGACCAGCTCTGTTAACTGATCCCCTGCTGTTCACCAGCCAAGTGGCTTCTGCAAGGTGCTTCTCCCAGTTTCTGAGAGTTCCACCTCCCATAGCCTTCAGGGTGGTTTTCAGCAGACCATTATGTCGCTCAATCTTTCCTGCAGCCTGTGGGTAGTATGGGATGTGATAAACCCATTCTATCCCATGCTCTTTTGCCCAGTTGCTTACAAGGTGGTTCTTGAAATGGGTCCCATTGTCTGACTCAATTCTCTCTGGGGTACCGTGTCTCCACAGGATGTGGCTCTGCAGACCCAGAATGGTGTTACGGGCAGTAGCATGAGGTACTGGGTAGGTTTCCAGCCACCCCGTGCTTCCCTCCACCATGGTTAACACATACTGCTTGCCACTACGAGACCGAGGCAGAGTGATGTAATCAATCTGCCAGGCCTCCCCATACCTGTACTTTGACCACCTTCCCCCATACCACAAAGGCTTCATGCGCTTGGCTTGCTTTATGGTGGCACAGATGTCACATTCATGGATAACCTGAGTTATGGCCTCCATGGATATGTCCACGGACCTGTCTCGGGCCCATTGGTATGTGGCATCTCTTCCTTGGTGACCAGAAGAGTCATGTGCCCACCGAGCTAAGAACAGTTCACCTTTGTGCTTCCAGTCCAGGTCAATCTGGCAGATGTGGGCAGCCTGGTCAGCTTGGTGGTTATGCTGCTGCTCTTCAGTGGCTCTGCTCTTTGGGATGTGAGCACTGATGTGTCGGATTTTAACTGGCAGTTTGTCCAGGCGTGCAGAAATGTCTTGCCAGAGATCAGCAGCCCAAATAGGCTTCCCTTTTCTCTGCCAATCATTTCTCTTCCACTCCTTCAGCCACCCCCATAAGGCATTTGCTACCATCCATGAGTCGGTGTAGATGTATAGCATTGGCCACTGCTCTCGTTCTGCAATGTCCAGGGCCAGCTGGATGGCTTTCACCTCAGCATACTGGCTGGATTCGCCTTCTCCATCTCTTGCCTCTGCAACCCTGCGTGTGGGGTTCCAGACGGCAGCCTTCCATCTCCGCTTGCTGCCTACCAGGCGGCAGGATCCATCTGTGAAGAGAGCATATGCCTTTTCCTCCTCAGGAAGGTCACTGTATGGGGGGGCTTCCTCAGCACGGGTCACTGCCTTCTCTTCTGCTGGCTTTCCAAAGTCAGTGCCCTCTGGCCAGTTGGTGATGACCTCCACAATGCCTGGACGCTCGAGAGTCCCCATCCTAGCCCTCTGAGTTATCAGAGCCATCCACTTACTCCAAGTGGCATCTGTGGCATGGTGCGGAGTCGAACCCTTCCCTTTAAACATCCAAGTCAGGACTGGAAGCCTTGGAGCTAAAAGGAGTGGTGACTCCGTCCCAATCACCTCAGAGGCAGCTCTGACTCCCTCATAGGCAGCTAGGATTTCTTTCTCTGTGGGGGTATACTTGGTCTCTGAGCCTTTGTACGCCTTGCTCCAGAACCCGAGTGGGCGGCCTCTTGTCTCATCAGGAGCTTTCTGCCATAGGCTCCAGCTAGGACCATTCTCACCGGCTGCTGTGTAGAGAATGTTCTTAATCTCTGGGCCGGTTCGAACTGGTCCCAAGGCCATGGCATGGACCACCTCTCGTTTGATCTGGTCAAATGCCACCTGCTGCTCAGGTCCCCACTCAAAGTTATTCCTCTTTCTTGTAACGTCAAAGAGGGGTTTCACAACTTGACTGTACCCGGGAATGTGCATCTTCCAAAAGCCCACAAACCCCAGGAAGGATTGTGTCTCCTTCCGGTTAGTGGGTTCCACCATAGTGGCCACTTTATTCACCACATCCATAGGGATGTGGCGTCGGCCATCCTGCCAGCGAACTCCCAGGAACTGGATCTCTCTGGCAGGCCCTTTCACTTTGCTTCTCTTAATGGCAAAACCTGCATCCAACAGGATATTAATGATCTTCTCACCCTTCTGGAAGACCTCCTCTGCTGTCTCACCCCATACAATGATGTCATCGATGTACTGCAGATGTTCAGGAGCTCCGCCCTTCTCCAGTGCAGTCTGGATGATGCTGTGGCAGATTGTAGGGCTGTGCTTCCACCCTTGAGGCAGTCTGTTCCAGTGGTACTGGACTCCTCTCCAGGTGAAGGCAAACTGCGGCCTACATTCTTCTGCAATGGGGATGGAGAAGAAAGCATTAGCAATGTCAATTGTGGCATACCATTTGGCCTCCTTTGTTTCCAGTTCATACTGCAGCTCCAACATGTCAGGCACGGCTGCGCTGATTGGAGGAGTCACTTCATTCAGGCCTCGGAAATCCACCGTGAGTCTCCACTCCCCCGTCTCCTTTCGCACTGGCCATATCGGGCTGTTGAAGGGCGAGTGGCTCTTGCTGATGACAAGCTGCTGCTCCAGGCGGCGAATCAGCTGCTGTATGGGTAGCAGGGAGTCTCTGTTGGTGCGGTATTGCCTGCGATGAACTACACGAGAAGCAATAGGTAACTTGACATCTTCCACCTTGTGGGTACCAACCACGGAAGGGTCATCTGACAAGCCAGGCATGATAGACAGCTGCTCTTTGTCTGCAGTCTCTACAGCTGCTATGCCAAATGCCCACTTGTTCCCCTTCGGATCTTTAAAGTACCCTTCCCGGAGAAAGTCAATCCCCAGGATGCAAGGTGCATCAGGGCCAGTTACTATGGAGTGCTTCTCCCACACATTCCCGGTGAGGCTTATCTCAGCCTGCAGCACAGTCAACTCCCGAGACCCCCCTGTGACTCCTGCAATTGTAACAGTATCTGTCCCCCTGTGGCTGGAGGGGATCAGAGTGCATTGGGCACCAGTGTCTACCAACGCTCTGTACTTCTCGGCTTCAGAAGTGCCAGGCCATTTCACAAACACGTCCCAATATACTCTGTTATCCCTGGCCTCCGCCTGGCTGGAGACAGGGCACCTCTAATTCTGAGCAGTGTGACTGCATGAGGCACATGGACCTGAGTTACTGGCTTCACCACCCCTTGAGCGAGAGCGCTGCCTGCGGGACACTGGGGCAACCCCTCTTCTGGAGGAGTTATTCCCTGTGTTTGTCCCCTGCAGTTCCCTTACCCTGGCCCATAGAGCTGAGGTGGGCTGGCCATGCCATCTATCCATGTTTTCCCCATGGTCACACAGTGTTCTCCAGAGTGACCCCCTGTGTGTACCCTGTCTGCTCTGGGCTGGTCTCCTGCGGGGAGGAGGAGGAGCACGGCGGCGTGTGTTCCTTACAGCTGAGACTTGCACCCATTCTGAAGGTGAAGAGCAGTCATCCTCTGCCTTCTGCATTTCAGAGAAAGAGGCTTTCAGCTCGTTCATTTCTTGGGTGAGGGTCTCTACAGTGGCAATTAAGGTTTTCCTCGACAAACTGTCTTCAAACTGTCTTAGGTCATTCACAAACTCCCTGATTGTGGGAAGGTTGTTGGGGTCTCTGCCCAGCAGCAGTGCTCCCAATGTGGGGGCATATGTGGAAGGGGCACACTGAGTCAGTTTCTTTAAGAGGGCTGGCTTCATGCGGACATCATCAGGGTCCGAGGGCCTCTGGTCGGCTCCATAAATTATCTCTTGAACCGCCATTTGCCTCAGGTATGAGATCCCCTGTTCCATATCTGTCCATCTAAGGGGATGGAAAATCATGTCATCCTTAGTCGGGTACCTGTACCTCACAGCTATCAGAAGCCTGGCCCAAAGTGAGTGGGTACCATCGAGCCTTCCCAGCTCCTTATCCACACCTCCATCCCTCGACAAGGATCCCAGCTGTTTCGCCTCCCTGTGATCTAGGTCCACTGTTTCTGCTCCTGCATCCCAGCATTTCAAAAGCCAGGCTAAAAGGGACTGTCCGTTTGCCCTTGCATACTCCTGCCTTATGTGCCTGATTTCCTTTCTGGGCGTGGAGCTGATAAGGATCACTCCATTATCAGGTCCATTTCCAGCTGGTTGCTGTTGCTGGGGGGTGCTGGTTCCCGAAGAGGTCCCTTGCCCTGGATCGGCATCTGCGGGAGGGTTTTGATTTGATCTTGCTGGCCGCGTGGTTATTGGCGCTAGGTGAAGGGGGCTGGGCTGAGGGGGCAGGGTCCGGGGGGCTGCCCTGGGCGGGACCGGAGGCGGAGTTCGGGGCGGAGCCGCGCTAGGGGCGGTCTGCCCTGTCGCCCATCCCCCGCAGTTGCAGCTGGGGCAGTGAGGACCACCCCTCCCCCTAAGCACCCTAATGGCGGCGCCCACTCGATATTTCCACGTGTCCCAGTTCACCGCTATCTTATTAATTCCCAAACCCAAATTTACACACAGTGAAATAACAGCTATCCAGTACCATTTTTCCCCCAAAATATCTGGAGCTTCTGTGCTCCAATGCATATACTCAGATTGATTCCATGTTCCAGAAACATTTCTAAACACAGTGATATTACTAACAGAATTCAGGAAATAGGCATAGACTCGGGCAGGCAAATGCTTAGAATATTCCCAGAGCATATCAATGACAATCCAGAAGACATGGTAACTTATAAACTTTAACAGCCAGCCCCACAACAGCCATGCAAAAGCATTAATGATTAAGACTTTCAGAATATCCATTTTTTTTTAACTTCCAAATCTTCTCTGAAAGAATTCTTTCTACCTAGCCCCACGTTGAGACGCCAAATAAATTGTCTTGGGTTCAAATGCAGGTTCCCAGAGACTCTTATAAATTTGGTAGACCCAATGACAATTTATAGAATTTATAGAGTTTATAGAGTGCCCTCCCCTCCTCCCCCTCCTTTCCCCAAAAGACAGGGAGAGAGATAAAAGGTAGGGACACCCCAATAAATCAATCTCACTCGATTTGGAAGTTAAAAAGGAAAAATTTAACAATAACTTAGGAAAAAAAAAAAAGGGATTGGAGGTAGGGGAGTTTACAAAGGATGAGGAAGGGAAAACAGCAAAATACAAAACAGGGATGGATACAACCCGAGTAGTGTGATGGTGTCTCTGCCTCGTGGCTGGTATGCAGTATCAGTGTGTGTGTGCGGTCATGAACGCAGGTAGTGAGCAAGAGGGCGAAAAGAGGAAGAGACAGGAGAACTCCTGTCTTTTATACCACAGGAAGTGGGGGGAGTGGGCTAACCATCACCTGGAGTGTGGCCCACCCCTGAGGAGGGGCCGAGACCCCTAGGGTCAGGTTCAGGGTCACTCCCCCAGGAGTGTTAACCCTATACAGAGGGGCTCCCAACCACCCTTCCACTTCATTTCCACCCCTCTATCTTATCCCAGACTTTGCCAGGGAGAGTTTGGAGAATCAACCAGGGGGATTAGGAAGCAGAAGGATTAGTTACACAGACAATAGGTTAGAGAGAGAGAGAAGTGGATGCAGCCAGAGCCAGAGAGCAACTCTCTTATCTGTGTTTTAGTTCTTGTTTTTATGCATCTCAGCAAGCCTATGAGTGCAGTGGACATCACCATTGTTTCCTTTTCACAGCCTAGAATCTAATTATTCTCACCAAAATATTCCATCTAGCTTCAAACCAGCACAACATTTAAAAATGCAAGTAAACAAGAAAAATTCAACTGGGAAACAAACATTTCTGTAGAAACTGTTTTCTGTGTGCATTGCCTGCTAAGAAGTCGTTCAGTATGATATAGACAGATTATTTTTTCTTTGTAATTAAGCCTAAAATAAATGTAAAGGCAAAATAAATGTTCATATCTCTCTTCAGAAGTCTGAAAAATTAGACTATGGTTAGAGTGGTGTAGTGGCTATGATTTTTGTGTTTCAATGGGATGCTTTTCCTCATGGCTGAGTCTTTCATGTACATTGGAGTCCATGGTTAAACAGAAATGTCTAATGTCATTCTGGATGTCCAAATGTTTCTGAAATCTCAGAATAGCTTTGGCAGATTCAACAGGGAAACCACAGGTCAACTGTGCCCTTCTGAAGTGGCAGCTAAAGGCAAGAAAAAAAATAATTCCAAGGATATTACCTCACACTGGAAGTTCTTCTTTAGCCAAGCTAATGTTTGTGGATTAGTTGGGGCAATAAATGAGGCAGAAATGATAAAATATGTAGTTATTTTATTTAAAAAAAACACCACCCACAAACTATATACAAACCAGTTAAATCTGAGTTCTAGTTTGGTTGGGAAAATCTTCACAAGGATGCTTACAGGCAATTTAGTAATCTAGCAGAATTGAAAAATTGGACAAGGTTTGGTGACAAAATAGGATAGAATAGAATCAACCAGGTTGGAAGAGACCTCTGTCGCAGAGGGGACTCATGTCACCTGTGCTAATTGTGGTGGAGGGGAGAAATTAATTGGTGCGAGAGGATATTTTATCAGAATATATAATTTATTAACTTCAATATTCTGAACTCTAGCCACCCCCAACCACTGTATTTTAATATTAAAAGAATCTACATGGTTATGAAAGACGTTTTATGAATAATATCAAACCATAACTTATTAATAACTAGCATGCATTGAAACTATAAACAGAGAGGAGTTTCCCCACTGCAAATACTGCTTGGGGTCAATATGCTATTTGCCCAGAAGATGGGCTGAAGCTCTTTCTGCTCTATGGCAGGAGGCAACAGAAATTACAGAGGCATTAAAGCATTTACTCAAAAATTTCTATTAATTATCAATCATCCTCCAGGGCTATGTCACAGCCTGTACAAGTGTCCAATCTTCAGGGGAGTCTGCCCATAGACTTTGATGCTGGAATCCTCCTGGCTTCAGGGGAAAGGAGAATCTTCCCTGCTTCTGGGGAAATGACAGTTTCTGATCTTGTTCTCCTGGTGAAGGATGCAATCTCTGCCCTTGTTTCCTGGCTTCTCCTGGACGCTCTGTCCAGGGATTCTTAGGCAGGACCCCAAGTGCAGAAGGAGGATGTCATGCTGTCTCAGCATGATGTAACACTGGCCACTCAGGACAATCATGTGCAGACAAGTGGAGTCTGGTCCTGGCAACTCAGTGGCAGTGGTGGGCACGAGGCAATAACAAGGCAGCAGGCATGCAATACTGTGCACGGCTGCATGGGAGACTGAGCTCCATAGAAAAAGGCAGGCAATACAGGATCAAACCCATGTAACTCACCACAGTAGTGTGCAGGTGTGCATGGCTGGCTGGGAGTCTGAGTTCTGTAAAGGCAGGTGCACTGCAGACAGGCAGACAGGCAGGTAGGTAAGCATAAGCAAAGAGCAGTGCTGGTGAGTCTAAGCAGGATAATGAAATTGAGCGAGCAATGTGGGGGAGCCTGAGCACTTTGTTTTCCTGTGTGCCCCCATTGATCAAATGTGGGCTGAGATTAACGGCCCCTTTGGACACTAGAATGACCAATCAGGTTGGAAGTCACCCAACCTTACCATAATAGGCAAAAGCCACAGGCCTGAACCTTCCAAACATGGTGATAGCATGGGCCTAGCACCTGGCAAACATGAGCTGGGCGTGTGGGGGCTTACACAACCATGTTTACACAATCAGGGGTCCTGGGCAGGCCAGAATTTATGGCACCAGGTTTGTTATGCCCCTTTGTGTTCACTTATGTGCTTACCTCTGGTGCAGACAGAAAAACATGTCCAGGCAAGGCAAGGCATAAATAAGCCAATTTTCGGGCCTACAGGCTCTCCACTACAACCTCCAAGATCATCCAGTCCAACCTAGCACCCAGCCCTAGCCAATCAGCTAGACCATGACACTAAGTGCCTCATCCATGCTTTTCTTGAACACCTCCAGGGATGGTGTGGTGGAGGGCCTGTAGGCCTGAAAAGAGGCTTGCTTATGCCTTGCTCTGCCTGGACATGTTTTTCTGCCAGGACCCCTGGTTGTAAACAGGTTGTGTAAGCCCCCACACACCCAGCTCGTGTCTCCCTGGGGTAAGTCCATGTGACCCCCATATTTGGGAAAGTCCAGGCAAGTAGCTTCTGCCCAGTGTGGTAAGGTTTGGCTGACTGCCAACTGATTGGTCATTCTAGTGGCCAAAGGGCCCGTTAATCTCGGCCCACATTCAATAAATGGGGGTGCACAGGTAAACAACATGCTTGGACCCCATTGCAGCGTCCTGCTGCTCTGATTCACCTGCACAGCTCAGACTCGTGTGCCAGCTCTGACCCTGCATAGCTCAGCTGCTCAGACCCCCACGCTCGGAAGCCATTGCATAGCTCAGATGCTTAGAGGCTCAGACCTCTTGCTCTGACCCAATCACAGCTCACCTGCCTGCATACCTTAGATGCAGAGCTCATTTAAGCCTGCAAATATATATATATATATATATATATATATATATATATATATATATAAGGAGCCTATAGCCTCCTAAGTCAGCTGTGCACATCTGCACGCTATTGCTATCAGGACCAGATCCTGCATTGCCTTTACCTACGGAGCTCAGACTCCCAGCAGCTGCACACACATTGCATGGCTGCTGCCTATCATTGCCTGGTAAAAGCCACTGCCACTGAGATAACCAGGAAGCAGATTCTGGATTGTCTGCACACACAGCCTGAAGCCGTGAAGAACTGTGCCAGAGACAGCATGACATTCTCCTCCTGAAATCCTGCCAGCTGAGAATTCCTGGACACAGCATCCAGAAGAAGCCAGCAGCACCAAAGGCAGAGATCGCCTTTTCGCTAGGAGAAAAGGTTAGAGAAAACCTATTTCCCCAGAAGCTGGGAAGATTTATCCTTTTCCCTCAAGCCAGGAGGATTCCAGCCTCAGAGTCCACAGGCAGGGACCCTGGAGAATTGGACATTAGGCACAGGCTGTGATACAGCCCCGGAGGGTGATTAATAATTGATAAGAATTGTGAGTAAAAGCTTCAATACCTCTGTAAATATCTGTTGCCTCTGCCACCGAGCAGAAGGAGTTTCAGCCCACTCTGCTGGGTAAATGGCATATGACCTCAAGCGGCATTAAGCCATGGGGAAAACTCTCTCTGTATATAGTTTGAATGTTTGCTAGTTATTAAGAAGTTTCTGTAGATATATATTCCCATAATGTCTTCATAATCGTGTAAAGAACAATTTAATATTCAAGTTCAGTGGTTGAGGGTGGTGAGAGTTGAAAATATTGGAGTTTAATAAATATATATATTTTTACAAATATCCTCTTGCATTAATTAATTTCTCCCCTCCGTCAAATAGGCATAGGTACTGGGAATGCCCCTCCGCGACAAGGTGAAACCAGGGTTTGCTTACCCTTATTTGGGCAAGACACTCACAAGTGCATAAACACCTGTAGATACCTGTTTATCACTTTGGGAGGGGACATAATGGCCCAAGCCTTTGTTGTCTTCCCACTCTTGCTTCCCCCATCAGTAGAAGGATGGGGCAAGCCAGGACATATTTTAGAATCATAGAATAGAATCACAGAATCAACCAGGTTGGAAGAGACCTCCAAAATCATCCAGTCCAACCTAGCACCCAGCCCTGGCCAATCAACCAGACCATGGCACTAAGTGCCTCATCCAGTCTTTTTTTTGAACACCTCCAGGGATGGTGACTCCACCACCTCCCTGGGCAGCACATTTCAATGCCAATAACACTCTCAAAGAATTTTAGGCTTATTAGCCTCCTTGGACAGTTTGGGTTTTTTTGTTTGGTTGGGGTTTTTTTTCCTTTATTTGTTTTGGGGTTTGTTTATTTATACTTATGGTGATTGTGGTTCTTCTGTTTTTATGAAGTATTAGTTAATGATTCCTCTTGACACCCAAAATAAAATACAATATTTTACTTGTCTATTTGTCTTACTTATTCGAACACTGTGTTGAATATTGTGTATTTTGTTTTTCTTTTTTAATCTATAATTGGCAGAATGTGTAGTAACAGACCTGCCAACCTAATTAGTCAACTATTACTAATAATAAAGTTTAGAGTAGAAGCATTTTCACTGGAGGACACTTTCTATGTTTACTACAGAAAGAGTGAAGGTAGTAAGGGAAATCTTTTGATTACCTAACACTGGCTGAGGTATAAGCTTTCAGAAACTTGATCTAGTCAAGAAACACTCTGATGGTCTGAAGATTTTTTTAGGATTAATGTTTGGTACAAAGACAAAAGCTTACACTTAAATCACATCCATTATTTACCTGATTACCCATACTACTTCATCTGAACTTCAGCAATATTCAAGAAAATATAATGTTACACTCTCAAAGAGTCTGAACTGAAATTCTGTGATTTTTATATATACATGCCATACTGCTAATGGTCAATAAAATGTAGGGACTGAAAAGTATGAATACTGATGGATGAAGTGAAGCTTAATAATGCTCATTTTCACCATCAAGAATTAATTTAAATCTTAAACTTTTACAATTCATAGAATCATAGAATCAAAGAATTAGGTTCAGAAGGTACCACAAAAATCATCTAGTTCCAACCCCCCTGCCATGGGCAGGGGCACCCTACTCTAGATCAGCCTGGACACAGCCTTATCCAGCCTGCCCTTAAACACCTCTAGGAATGAGGCCTCAACCACCTCCCTGGGCAACATATTCCAGGCTCTCATCACTTTCATGCTGAACAAC